>NW_028291169.1:0-286964 GCF_041222555.1 Hakea prostrata | reverse complement strand
ATCACATATCATTCAAGACATCAATGCAGAGATGCACATCAGCAAACATATCAAGATCCAAAATAGCATTACATTTAATAAACGAACACTAGAGTTACAACTTACAACCAATTACCAACATACAACGTCAGGGAGGAAACCATATAATATTTTATGTTCACAGTGTTGAGGCATCTGGCAGTTATATTCTATTCTTGGTGGCCGTTTGGTCAGCGGTAGCAATGGTTATGATGGTAAAATATTCATAGAACGGCCAGAAAGTAGTTATGGAGATTTTAACCATCTTACGAAGGCTATGCCACTATAGGTCTTCAAAATTTGCAAGAATATGTTTCCTGACTGCATAACTTTGCAGAGAGAGTCAGTTGATGTGACTTCTTTTCTTTGGCTATTGAATCCAAGTTTGATGTATTTGACGTGCATACCAGTGTCTGGCAGATACAGCAGTTAGGTTTTTTTATTTTTTTTATTTATTATTTATTTTATATATAAGAAAAAATGTGCAATACAATGAAATAAAGATTGCTTTCTTCGGATTATGAAGTTGAACAAATTTGCAGTAAGTACACTGGATAGTCAAAGGTTCCAATATTGAATGGAATTTTATCTTTGCAATCTAAAAAGTTCCTAGAAGATAAAACGATGGGAGAAGTTTAGTAGGGAGGACAGAAAAGGGCCAGGCAATAAGGGCTTTGTTAAGATTTGCACAAGTTTATACAGCTGCAAACTAAGCTGCCTGGACGAAATTTGCTCAGCTCTTTAATTGGTTTTATGTCTGAGAAACACTGATGCCATATTTGGTTCATGCTGATGTCGATGCCATATTTGTTTTGATTCATAAATTATTGAATCAGATTATTTTCTTGTTTCTCAAAATACTGAGAACACATTGTTGGTTATTGCAAGACCAAAGTAGTGCTACCTCCAGTCCTTCCCTAGTTTTTGGTAACTAAAGTTGAACGTCACATTCTATTTTCCTTCAAAAAACCTCTACTTTTTTTTTCCCTCTTCGGTAGTTTGTTTGCTTTCCTAACTGAGGGATGAGGATTATCACATTACTTACCTGCTTTATCTGATTTCAGCTTTCCTTTGCTCAATTATCATAAATTCTTTTCTTTTATAGTCCCGCATGTCCCATGATATTCTTGGGTTTCCTTATTTGTAATTACTTCTACATTTGTTTTCCCATTGTTACTCCTCCATACAGAGCCTCTTTCCATTATTAGTGCTCCACCTATTACCATTGTTTCCAACATAAGTTCTCCTTTACTTATTCAGTATATTTCTCACGACTTGGTCCTTGCTTAAGGCATGTTACTTGCCTCTCTTTATTTACCTTCCTTTTTATGCTATTCTCTATTTGGAGACAGGAAAAAAAATATAGAATTTCCCGAACTGCCATTAGGATTATTTTGAAAGGTAGATCCCTCTTTGTGGTCAGAATTTACAGAATTGCTCTTGGGCATATATGTTAACCATTTTATTTGATGGACTCCTATTACACCAGCTTGTGAGTCTAGTGAATGCATAATTGCATCTTATAATCTACCATGAGGAGAGTTTAAGGAATTTTTTCTTAAATTCAGACTTACTAGAAGAATGAAGACTATGTACCATAAAAGGGCACATTGGAGATTCTTGCTTGGGATCGTCCTGTATTGGATATTGGTTGTCATTAATTGTCCACGTGTAGCATCGTGAGGGAGAGAATGGAGACTATTCTATCTATTCAAGGTGTGCTAAAGGATATTATTTGTGAAGATCTTTATCCTCCCAAGATGGTATTCAACAACAATACCTTTACCTACCTACTATTATGTGTCTACTTGGTTTGCAGTAACTTATACTACATTTACCTATCATTTGGTCCGTAGTAACCCATACTACCTTACCTACTTGATCTATAGTAACCCATACAACCTTACCTACTTGGTCCACAGTAACTTATATTGTCTTCTACCTTACCTACTTGGTCCACAGTAACCAATACCGCCTTTTGTCTACCCATACTTTACCTACTACTTGCCTTCTTGCAAAGCGCTTATCTGGACATTGGAACTGCAATTTTGAAGAATTAGTGTGGAGGCCTACTACTGGCATTGTTTGGATAGTGCCTTTGATGCTACAATACTTATGGATTTTATTCGTCTTCAATGTCGCCGATTGTTAATTGGATGGTTCATTCGACATGAAGAATTAAAGGTTTTATTTAGTTAGTGTTGATTATCTCCTAGGCGAAATTGTTTCAGTGTTTATTGGCGTCTGCTATTGTTACATGGTTCAAGAGTGGTGTTGCCTTTCAAGTTTATTAGTATTGTCCAAGCTGGAGTTTTCTTTGTGCATACACCAGCTTGAGGGGGAGTGTTGAGAATTGCTGCAGCCTTGGTGCACAAGTTTGGAAGCTACAGTCTAAAGTTTGGGAGTTGCACAAGTTTGTTAGAAATATACTCTGAGAATCAAACAGGATGTGAGATTGATGAAGAAAGCAAAGAAGAAGATAGTAGGACCAGCAGGGGAGAATTGCACCCTGCGATTCTGGATTAACTTCCTAGAATTGCAGGCCCTTTATTTATAGCTTCAATTCCTCAATTACAAACTTTTGGAACAAATCATTATGCACACTCAAACATAAAATTCTGTCCAAAGAAACAAACAGAAATAGAAAGTAATTTAAATATAAACAAAGGAAAGATAGAATGTATGCAAACAGGAAACTTCAGATTGTAGCAATCCAATCTAGTTTGCAGTTGTATCCCTTGCACAAATCTTAACACTCACCCTCAAGCTGGAGTGTACACAAAGAAAGCTCTAACTTGGACAAATAAGAATAAACTTGAAAAGTAACAATAGTCTTGAACCGTATAGCAATAGCAGACATCAATAAATATTGAGAGAACTTCACCAAGGAGACAATCAACATCAATTAAAAAAGAAAAATTAATTCTTCATGTCGAACAACCATCCAATAATGAGAACAATTGGTGACATTGAAGACGATTAAAATCCATAAGTATAACAAAATCAAAGGCGCTATCCAAATAATGCCAATAGCAGGGAGGACTCTCCACACTAATTCTTCAAAACTGCAACTCCAATGTCCATATAAGCAATTTGTAAGAAGGCAAGTAATAGGTAAAGTATGGGTAAGTAAAAGGCAAGTAGCAGGTGAAGTATGGGCAGGTAAAAGGAAGTATTGGTTACTATGGACCAAGTGGGTAAGGTAAAAGACAATATAGGTTACTACGTACCATGTGGGTAAGGTAGTATCGGTTACTAGGGACCAAGTAGGAAAGATAGTATAGGTTACTACGGACTAACTAATAGGTAAAGGTAGTATAGGTTACTACAAACCAAATAAACAGGTAATGGTCAGTAGGTAAAGGTACTGTTGTAGAATACCATCCTGGGAGGACAAAAATCTTCACAAATAATATCCTTCAGAACAACATGAATAGATATACAACAAGCCTCCGTTCTTCCCCTCACGTGTAGCATTACACGTGGACAATTAATGACGACCAATATCCAGTACAAGACGATCCCAAGCAAGAATCTCCAATGTGCTCTTTTATTGTAGACACAGTCTTCATTCTTCTAGCAAGTCTGAATTTAAGAAATAATTCCTAAACTCTCCTCATTGTAGATTATAAAATGCAATTATGTATGCATTGGACTCACAAGCTGATGTAATAGGAGTCCATCAGATAAAATGGTTAACATATATGCCCAACAACAATTCAATAAATTCTAACCACAAAGAAGGATTCACCTTTCAAAATAATCCTAATGGTAGTTTGGTAAATTTTGTCCCCCCCCCCCCCGAGGGTCTCCAAATAGAGAATAGCATAAAAAGTAAGTAAAGGAGAACTTATGCTGGAAACAAAGGTAATAAGTGGAGCACTAATAATGGAAAGAGGTGTTGTATGGAGGAGTAATAATGGGAAAACAAATTTAGAAGTATTATAAATAGGAAACCCAAGAATATCAAAGAATATCATGGGACATAAGAGACCATAAAAGAAGAGAATTTATGGTAATTGAGTAAAGAAAAGCTAAAATCAGATAAAGGCAAAAGCAAGTAAGTAATGTAATAATCTTCATCCCTCAATTAGGAAAGAAGAAAAAAACTGCCAAAGGAGGGGGAAAAAAAAGGTTTTTTTAAGGAAAACAGAAAAATAGAATGTGACATTCAACCTTAGTTACCAAAAACTAGGGAAGGAGGTAAAACTACTTTGGTCTTGCAATAACCAACAATGTGTTCTCAATATTTTGAGAAACAAGAAAATAATCTGATTCAACAAATTACGAATCAAAACAAATAAGGCATTGGCATTGGCATGAATCAAATATGGCAACATAAAACCAATTAAAAAGTGGTAGTAGTTGAAGAAATCACATCAAACAAACTTTGTCCAGGCAATAGATGTAGTCCAAATAAGAAAAATAGAGTTGATTGGAAGCAAAATAGACGTTCAAGCTGGCAAAAATCTGTAGCACGTTAACAGGTCCTCCCATATCCAAAAAACTTCACTAATCTCTAGATTTTGCAATAGTGGTAATAGCAGGTACATAGATCACTTCATGAATTGTAAAGAAGGATCTAACATATCATTAATGCAGCAAGGGGTGGTTGCGCATGAGGTAGAAGGAAAAAAACAAAGAATATTGAGAGAGAAGAAATAGTCCTTAGGCTGATTAAACGCGCTCTGATACCATGCTAGAAATACACTCTGAGAATCAAACAGGATGCGAGAATGAAGAAGATAGTAGGACCAGATGGGAATAACTGCACCCTGTGATTCTGGATTAACTTCCCAGAATCGCAGGCCCTTTATTTATAGCTTCAATTCCTCAATTACAAACTTTTGGAACAAATCATTCTGCTCACTCAAACAGAAAATTCTGTCCAAAATAGAAAGTACTCGAAATAGAAACAAAGGAAAAATAGAAAGGATGAAAAAAGGAAACTCCAGATTGCAGCAATCCAATCTAGTCTGCAACTGTATCCAAACTTGCGCAAATCCTAACAGGCTTCAAGTTCTAGAATAAACACTCAAGTTTAAAGGAAAGTAGGAAACCTACTCTGACCATCTACGCTACAGAAATTATGATTTCTCAGGAGTCAACTAGCACCTATCGTACAGCAATTTTTGAATGAAAGAAACTACAGAATATTCAGCAACAAGCCAGGGACATGAGTACATATTACTATTAGCAGCAACAACTGATGATGTCAGAACTCAAAACTAAGCATGGAGCCATTCCCATCTCAGGTGAGAGAGATGCAAAATCTACTCACATGGCTAAGATGCGATTACCAATCCAGATTTTATCCGTAGGCTCCTAAAGCTTGCTCCTGGATCAGACCAGATCTAAATTTGCCAGCTTACATTTTGATGATACACTAGAAAACTTCGCAGCAACTTATGGAGGATTGGTTAGAGACACAAAGGGAGTGCCTAAGTGGCTTATGCAGGAGGAGAGGACCTGTCAGTATAGCAATGGAACTACAAGCAATTCATAAGGGGCTGAAACTTTGCATTGGTAAATGTTTCCTCGAGATATCCATCAGAGCTGACTTTAAGCTGAAAATTGACATTATATATCGGAAAGTCCAAGGCCCATGCGAAATGCTAGGTATTAAACAGAAAATCATTGAAGAAGATTCCTAAAGTAGTTTAGGCATGTTAGGGTAGAAAGAAAGAAAAAAACAACCAGAGAATTACATTATAGGTGTTCAGGTGGAAATGCACAGGGAGCCGCAGAATTCCCTACTAACAGTTGAGCTAATTATAATGGATGCAGCACAAGTTTATCAAAAATTGCAACTGGGATTTTAATCCTGCGTGAGACACCGCTCCCATGTTGGAATCATCCCCCAACCACCCAAAAAGAAAGGATTACAACCTCTGGGGTTTCTAGGAGATAGCCTTTTCCTGTACTCAATTCCATTATATAACACAAACTGTTTACCAATATAAAAGTAACAAAAACCCAGGTTTAGAGGCATTAGGAATGGTGGTTTTATGGGCTCATCAAAATTTAGAGAAGAGTATCTATCAAAACAAAATCTAGAAAAAACAGATTCTTAAATAAGATGCAGAATTGAGTTCGAGAACAGTAGGTGATTATTGTATTTGCAAGAAATTTCTCCATTCGGATTGATTGCCTACAGGGACAAGG
This sequence comes from Hakea prostrata, assembly GCF_041222555.1. Lineage (NCBI taxonomy): Eukaryota > Viridiplantae > Streptophyta > Magnoliopsida > Proteales > Proteaceae > Hakea > Hakea prostrata. Next base: position 280,781 of record NW_028291169.1, on the reverse strand, counting down.
TGGCAGAATATGTTTCCCAATAAACCACATATGTTATTCTCCTCTTATTAATTACTAGTTCAGATTCTGAAGTTTGTTGAGGTTTTGAGAATGTCTGACAAAATGGATCAGAGGGCTGACTGGAGGATTTGGGGCATTGATTCCTGCAGGTTTAACAGGGAAGGAGAGGGATCTACATGGGTGTGAATTGAGTCAATCGACTGCTAAGGAGGTGGAAACGAGGGCGAGGCAAGTAGGTGTGGAGGGGCAAGGGAGGTTAAAGGGGTGGCATGGAGTTATTTATTCTTGGCATCGAGAACCAAAGGCCATTAAGGCATGGCGCTGGAATACATGGACTAACATGCGTTGAGGGGGTGGTAGGAGCATGCTGCGACCTGATGCAACTGCAGGAAGAGGGAAAAAGGAGGGGACCACTTCATTTTCCCTAGATTAGTTAAGTACAACACATCTCATTAAAAAAATTAATTACACAATCGCACACATCACTATACTTTACGGACATTTCATAGAAATTAAGGCGATTAAACCTTTAATGTCATAAATACATTTTCCTTAAAATAGCTAGAATACAACCCATCCCATTAAAATGATCAACTGCACAAATGCATGCGTCACTATCATAGAAAAAAATTCAAGGGAAACTCAAGTTTCGACCAGGTGAAATGGGAAACCTAGGTGGGAAACTGGGAAATTTCAAAGAAACTTATGACTTTTTTGTGCAAGTTTCAACATGAAGTTTCAATAGGTTTTAGAAAGTATTTTAGGGTGGGACTTTGCATTTAAGCTAATTAGAGTATAAAGAACACATTGACTGTATTTTGCATAAAAAGTCAATTTAGATATCTTATTCAATGTACATAACATCAATGTAAAGTTGTCCAAGAAGCATAGAAAAAAATTTGATCTAAATGTCTGAGTTTTTCAAAACCGAAATGAAATACAAGGACAGGCACACAAAATGTTTTGTATTGACCGAAACGATATGAAATTTCGGTCGATACGACACGAAATTTCTTATTTTCGACAAAATTTCAACATTCGGCCATTTCAACCCATATTGCCCACTGAGATTTTAACATATTTCGACTTTTTATTTTTATTTTTCTTGCTTTCATCCCTCTGTCACCTAATTTTTAGAACTCCATTTCATTCAAATACTAGATTTGGCCCTCCATTTGTGGATTTTTTCAAATCTTGCAAGGTGAGTAACTAACTTCCTCATTTTTTTATTTTTGTTTTGTTTGTGCCTTAAATCTTCTTGGATTGCTTCCAAATTTAAGTATGATTACTTTAAAGTGTTGATCTATGAATTTGTAGAGTCAAAATTAATTTTTGGGTCTTCCTACTATTTTTTGTTATTAAAATTTATTTTTTAAATTATGTATATTGCTAAAAATATATATGTATAGTAGATGTATGAGCTTCAAATTAATGTATGTGAGAGTAGACTTGTAATGTCATTTGTATGGGGTGCAGATGGAAGAGGGAGACATGGAATAGAGTAGACTTGTAATTGGTAAAATTCTCGCTTCTTCTCATTTATATTATATACTTGAATGTTACATTTGCAATGGTTTTTTTGGTAAACTAGTAGTTTCATAGTGATTATTATGCTTGAAATAGGTAGAATGCAAGAATCCCAATACTTTTGAGTCCATATGAGGCCCAAAATTGAAGTTCAAATTTTCAAAAAAAAAATCATTAATTTTGACCGAAGTTTCAGCCTTTTTCAAGGTCAAAATTCTTGTTTCGACTGAAATTTTTTCCTTGCTCCTAGCTCTTCGAGGTCTTCTAGGCAAGCATCCTCAGCTCCTCCGTCTTTGCTTTCCACCAGCCAAGTATGAGGCTCTTGCCTTCTTAATCTCTAAGGGCACTTTGGGGCACCTATTACATTCCTATCTCCCCCTAACCAGATGAACTTTTCAATCTAGTGGTCCCACCTCCTATTTATTTCTTGCAATAATTACACCCACTCTTTTTCTTATCAGCTGTCAATGCCCTCTTGTGTTTCCAAGTAATGTCTGACATCTTCCAAAGAGTATGCCTAATACAATAAATACACACAAAAATCTTAAAAAGCACTACAAAAACTCCAAACTTACATATAAGCTTCTACTAATATTCTCCTATTTAGTATAGAATAGAAAATAATTAGTGATTTTTAAAGCCTCATCCCCCCCCCCCCTTATTGAGCTTCAATCCCCAATGTGATCCCATTATGACCGTCCAATTTCAAGATATAGATATTTTCTTGAAATTTTCATACTTTTCCAAGACCCCAAAAACAAGAACCTTCATATCTTTTAATTTAGTCATCCAAACCCCCAAGCCCCCCCCCCCCCCCAAATCAAACTTGGGGGATCATATCCCCATATTTATTACCTACATTCCCACCATTTTTTAATCCATTCTGAGTCTCCAACACCTTTTGACCCTTTTCCCATCTCAAGGAATTTATCCCATCTAAGATATTGGTAAGCCCTAATTTTGCCCAATTCAATCCCAAAATCCTAACCCTCCACAACCCTATCCCGTTTTGGGCATTGTAAAATCCCTAAATTATCCCAAACTTGCTCCATATTAAGTGAAATAAAGATAAAATAAAGAGAAATTATAATCATAGGGTAGTATTGATCACTCGCTTAGACTAGAAGATGAAAGATCTAGGTTGATGACAATAATGTACCCACATGGTACCCGAAGGTCATGTACCCCTCCCTACTACCAAAAGTGATCGACACTTTAAAGGTCTACCACTCCTGTGAAAGTGAAAACAAGTTTTCCCGAAGTAAAAGTAAAAGATGAGTAGATATTGAGACTTCCAATAGTTTTCTAATGGTGAATTAGGATCCTTGTGAAGATCCCCCTTTTGTGAATCAATCATCAGCTAACGTGATTAAGTTGGAAAGAATTCTACCAGCTAAGCAAATTTAAATTAAAAGGTTTGTAAGAATTACCAGCCAGAATTTTGATGTGTTTCCTTCAGTCAACAAAGTTTCCAACTGTAAAGGTGTCAACTGTACTGAACTACCTAGATAAGTCAATTGAAACAAAATACTGAATCAAAATGGGAGTTTCCAATACCAGAAACAATCAAAGGCACACGCAGCAATGGGCTTCACATCATATCAACAAAGATAATAAAATTTGCAGCCCAAGCATTGAGTAGAATTCATGTGATTAACTAGAAGTATAACCATTCAAAAATCATGTTTAACATTATTCATGTCAGTTGAATTTTCATTATCATTCGACTTCACTTTTCTTTTATGGTTTTCATATTCCTTTTCTTGGGGGTTGCACAAAAATAACAACTTCTCGTTGATGGAAGAGAATCTCATAGAAGCTCAAGGGATTCAAATACATTGAAACCATGGTTGGAGAACTCTTGAGATCTCACCAAAGATCTAGTGAGATATCTCTCTTTTTTCATTTAGCAAGACGAGATGGTACGCCAAACGACATGAAGTGGTTATAGCACATTAAGTCTCAAGAACTGATTCTCAAGCTGTAATTTTGATGATTGGATTATCATTTAAACTTTGAAATTTGAATGTAAACATGTATAACATATTAGACTCCTTTAACTTTTTTATTTTGAGTGTTAATGAGTATAAGATGTGTATAATAGGCCATTTTAAAGTATCACTTTGGTGTAGTGGTTTCACACTTGGGTTTTGAAGTGAGACATACATTTACATTAGATTTTTCTCTTTTTCATAAATCGGAGTTTACCAATGTGTTCGATAGGTTGAACAGCAAGTTTCAGCCCCAAGTGACTCTTAATACCCCTCTAAGTTGGGGGAAAATTCCACCAACTCAGCAAAACCTCTCCTAGATCTCTTGCCAACTCACATTTTTGAGTTAGCAAGATGGACTTTGAAATTTGAACCATGATAAAAACAACATCAACAACAAAAACATGCTCTATAAGAAGGCCAAAGCCCGAACCCCTAGCCAATTATATTATAAAATCCAGGCAGAGATCGCAAATAATCGAATTAGATATACAGATTCAGGCTCTAATCTTGTTTGTATCCAGATTGTCATCTAAATCCAACCTCTACTCAAGATGCAAGCTACTGGATTTGCCTTATTAGGCAACTATAGTGCCAAGGACATCTTTTGAGGAGTCCAAGGAAAACCAAGCATCCTGGACCTGCGTCCATCTATTCATGTCTATGACTCCCCTTTCACAATTGCATTCTGCCAACCCTTGTTCAAGATGTCAATTCTAGTTTTTAGACACAAAACTCCACTAAAATCACTTTCCCCCGTAAACCCTAAGAACCCCTCCCCAGCAGCATTTCAATATTGATCCTTTAAAGAAGTTAGTATGGCTTCATTAATTTAGCATTTTATTCAAATACCTAGAAGCAGTGGCACAGTAAACAGTTCACCAAAACACACACAAACACACACACAAAACATAAAAATGAATAAAAACCGGAATAACAGATCTTTTCCATACCTAATCCATGGTAAGGTGGTTGCTGAGATGTAATAAACAGCACTGGAAGAAAAACCATCAACAAGAAGAAAGATATTGGATCAGGCCAATCACAATACTGCTACGAAATTCTAATACAAAACATAACAGTATCTCAGTACGAAGCTCAGGTTGCAATTAAATTCAAAATTGTACATCCCGGTCAATTTTTCAATCTCAAAACATGGATACTGAACAACATAGTAACAAGATTTCAACCAATCACACCCACATGTATCTGCTACTCCAGTAACAGTCCAACCTGTCATGCATTGACATGACACAAGGTATTGGATTTCACAAATCCTAAAAAAGGGATAGGGAAGAAGATTGAGATGGTTGGCAAATTATGCGAGCTAAGGAGACAAGGTCTTATCATTTGGATCTAATTCAGAATCTGGTGATTAGCATTATTTCAAAAGTAGGAATGAGAAAATGACCTGGAGACCATTCTAAGTGACTGAGGGTGCTAATGCCTTACTGGAAAAAAGGGGTTTGGTGTCCTAAGAGTTGACTAAAGGGCATTGGTTAACAACGTAAACACAAATTCTACATCTGAGAAGAAGAGGGTAATCAATAAATTAATTCAGGAATCCAAGGTGGCTATCAATAGGGTTCGGCTCCTCTCCAGGGAGAATATCTACCAACGAGAGCCCAGTGAGTTTGAGAAGATGCCACGTGTAAGATGCTCATCTGAAGGCTATGATAAAACTCTTGTTTCTAACCCTAACTGAAACCCACAACACCGTGAGACCCGAATATCTCCCAAACCCGATTTTGTTTCCAAGTTTCCCTCCCTTCCCAAGCTTCTTTCCTTCGTCTTCTTCATCAAGTTTGCAGGTTTCCTCTTTGCTGCAATTCTCATGTCTTTTGAGAGGTAAATTTGTTTGGAAACCCTTGTTTCTCCTTGTCATCAACATCAATTGCACCAATGGTAGCTAAAAAGGAAAAAACAAAAACAGACAAGCGAGAATGAGAGGGAAAAATCTTGAAGATGTTGGGGAGAAATCTAAGATGCTGTGTAGTTGTGAACCGAGAAGGCGAGAATTGAGAAGAACTGAATACTGAAGATCGAAGAAGACTAGGCGGCTGTCTTCCTCTACTCATCTTCGACTCTCTCGTAACTCATAAGTTTATTATCATTATTTATCATTTGTTTTGTTTTGTTCAATCTTCATCCTCTGATACGCTTTTAGTTTCTCTGTTTTTTCTGTGACAATTCCGCTCCCATCTTTCGCTCTCGGACTCTTTTCTTCCTCCTCTGTTCTTTTATGCTTTTTGTTTTCTTTTTTTTTTTGGTTCCTCCATTGGTGCTGTCTTTTACTCCCAGACTCTCTTCTTCCTCCTCTGTTCTATTATGCTTATTATTGGTCTGTTTTTTTTATTTTTCGGTTGAACTTGGTTTATTTGCTTCCCTTTCTTTTTTTCCCCCCGCACCCGACTTTCACTACTGGCTCGCTGTTGCAGCTTTCCCCCCTCCTCCGCTACCCATGATTGAATCTGATCTTACATATATATATATTCACTCTGATGGTATCTTATTTTTCCCCCCTTTCTTTTATAACCTGCCACAGCTAAGGCTGCAGCTGCAACTTCTTGTTTTTCATTCTCTTCCTTTTCTCTTTTCCAGTTCGTCTAACGGTAAGCTGTCCCCCCCCCCCCCCCAAAAAAAAAAAAAAAATTCTTCCATGTCTTCACTCTTGAGGCATCATTGCATTGAAGAATTGATCATCAGCAAGCTGCAGCTCTCGGCCTTTAAAGTCTATACTACAGTCTGCATTGCTGCTGGTTGTCGCTTGTGAGTCTTCTTCTTTTCAAATTCAAAAACTACCATCGCTTGGATTTACCTCTCAAAAGGAGTGAGAATCGCAGCGAGGACCGAGCTGGTGACTTTGATGGAGAAGACGAAGGGAAGAAGCTTGGAAAGGGAGGGAAACTTGGAAACGTAATCGGGTTTTGGGAGATACTTGGGTCTCACAGTGTTGTGGATTTCAAGTAGGGTCAAAAACAGAGGGTTTTATCATAGCCTTCAGATGAGCATCTTACACATGGCATCTTCTTAGAGTTCCCTGGGCATTCCCTGGGAGATATTCTACCTGGAGAGGAGCCAAACCCCTGTCAATAGGCAGTACAACTTAATTGATCTATTCCAAGTGCAGAATTTGATAGGTAAAAGATGCCTCAATTACATGGCCAAGCATCTCACCTCAGTAATAGGTAAGGACCGTAAGGTGCTCTAGAAGATACTCCTGTTTACAGTCTAAGAACATGAGAAGAAAGAATTGCTAGAATTGTTGAGTAAAACAGGACAAAGAATATACAAAGACATCCACTCTCAAATTCTTCAGTGGACTTTGATGCCCAAAGTCTAGAATGATATTCTTCAGGAGAACTATGGAGATCATACAATAAATGTATTGCCAGATATTTACTTTTCTCTCTTTGAAAAGTTCGAAAGTGTGTTCCAAGACATTAAGAACAAGGGGAATTTCCAAGGATATACAAAAAGATATACAATGAAAAGGTCCATCAAAGCATCAACTATCCAAATCTATGAATAGAGCAGAAGAAAATGTCATGCTGCACATTTCTTGCATTCCTTCGTGTCAGGAGCACCCAAAAAAAGTATCTGGGAGGCCTTAAACACCAGCTTATCATCGAAATTTACAAATTTTTACATACCCTGGATTTCATAGTACCTTCTCCTTGTTGCTAACTCAAGAGTCCCAAAAACATGTTATAAGGGACACTTTTCAGGCTCAGGAACCACTGATTGAATTACAAGGCACAGCTCTGAATACCGTTCAGGTTACAGGACAAGCTAAAGCAAAATGAAAGATCGATCACGAATGCTATGTCTATTTGGAATTTAGACTTTCCGCATAGGTGTCAGTGTAATGACATAAGTCACATAATCATGTGTATTGAGACAGTCCAATTTTTTCTACCATTGACCAGGGCAGAATTGAAGAGTACCTAAGAATCCCACAAGGTAACAAAAAGCTAGGGAATAGTCCATGATCAAAGCAACTCCGAGAAGCAAACCCTGGAAAAAGCACACTCTTGTTAGAAGGAACGGACATACACATATGTTGAAGAGTAACAAACTTCTTTACATTTTCATATGGCAAGGACACATATAATGGATAAGGATTAGATTTTGGCATAAAGATCATATTAATGCTCTCTAACTTAAACTATAAAAAATGAAAAGGACCTCTAATGCTACAATTGCAATACCTTTCCATAAAACAGAGTATCTGCAAAGAAAGCTTCCCAACTCTCCTCTTTGACCATCTGTCGGAAAACCCAAAAAGCATATTATTATGAAAATATAACACTTTTTCTCTTTCATCCTGCAAATGTACTGAACAAAACAAATTTTTGTTTTTTCACCAAAAGGAGAAGTTGTTCATGAAGGGAACTGGATTTAATTTGAACAAGTTAACAGTAATTCATCAATAAAATTCTGTTGGAAGCCTAAATCAAGTAAAGAGATGATTCAGACTTCCTTTCACATTGAAACAAATCTGAGTATTTCTTTAGCAGAACATAAAGAACAAACGCACATTAGTTAAACCCATGGAAAGAATTTTGGCAAAATTAGGACATTTCAATGCCACGCTGAAAGGAAATGTGGGTCAAATTGGAAATGGTAAAGATTTCAATAGAAATCTCAAGATTTGTGTCCTAACTCAAAAGTTCAGAATTTCGGGGGGTCAAAGTTCAAAAAAAAGGGAATAAAAGGCGATCTCCCCGAAAAGTGCCCAGTATCTGTCACTTCAACTAGTCCTCAGCTTCTTCCCCAACCTGGCCCTTTCACGGGAGAACTGGAAGTGACGGTCTCTAAGGATGGAATAATGGTGGCAGGGTAGGTCTCTTCTGGATGAATAATGCAATTTCAGTAGTAATATTCCATTTCAGTTGGAAAATGCAGTCAGATGTTTGGCGTAGCATAAGTGATCAAGGGGCGGTAACTCATATCACAAAAGGAAACTTTGCGCAAAGTTCCATTACTATTAATAGGTGGCTCCATGATTTTTTATGGACACAGGCATCCCAGGTAATTCAGTCTTATGATTCTTCCTTATCTGCATATGGCCTTTTTTCCCTAGGTGCTCATTTTCTATAGGCTTTCAGTTTAATGTTTCTATTCAGAGGGGCAAGAACTTATTGAATCCATTGTTTGGGCTCACAACAAGTTAAAAGTAGCTCCTGCTACTCAGCCTAGAGCCTTGAGCATTGTACAAGGGTGTGCTGTAGGAGTCACTCATTACCTTCAGGGTGGAATTGCCACAACATATGGAAAGCCTCTTAGTCTCCTCACCGTTAAGATAACTAAAAGTCTCATCCAAGGATGGACGGGGTGATATTCCTGATATTTGCAGCTGAACAGGTTCAAATTCAAGATACAGCCCTCCAAGTAAAATAAGAAGTCATTCTATCTCAAGAGTTCAATACACCCTAGTCACACCTTTATAACTAGTAAGTTGAAGATCTTATAATGGCCATATTCCAGACAAAGGCCAATGAGAGTATTATAGTACTAGAGATGCTCAGATTGCTTTCCTTCATAGTAATCACTTTCGCAGAAGCTGATAAATTTTAGCAGGATCACCCACTCTATCATGTCTTACAGACACTGCCTATATAGCATTTGCAGTCTTTTTTGCACACAAAACTTCTATCAATCTCAAGCTTCATAGAGAAGATGAGTCAAGTTATCAGAATAGAGTTCTCAGTCTTCCACTCAGGGTATGTGGGATCAGTCATGGTAGAGACTTTAATGAAACCTGTAATATATCCCAACTTCCCCCTACTACACAATGATAAGTCCACAGAGTACAACCAATCCAAAAAATTGGCATTCTCCAGCTCAACAAGATATTTCTGAACATTAGAGTCAAAGCAACGGTAATCACAAGGGCAATTCTGCCGTTGCTTCTTGTGGATCAGATTGGGTTATTTCACTTTTAGTTTCCTTGTAATTCTGCCATCACTTAAGTTGGGCAGTATGGAACTTTTCTATGATTTGAAATTAATATAAATCAGGGACCTGCGATCGGAGAAGACCCACAATCACAGGCTCCTCTTCTTGCTTGCGAAGGACTTTTCCTTTATCTTCTTCTCAGTCTTTTTTGTTCTCCCCCTCTGCTCTTGATCTAATCACAGGAATCTGAATTCTATCATGGTATCAGGGCTTCTGTAATTAGGTTAAGGGTTTCACCATATTCTATTGCCTCTGGTTATCTTTCTTTTCTCTCCTTTTTCTCCTTATTTGGTGCACAGACATTGCTGCCATAATTAAGTTGTAGAATTTCTCTGAAGAGACACCTGAAGTAATCTACCATTACTACTTCTGGAGACCCAGAGGGTTATAGTTTTTATAGGACAAGGAGACCCGGTTTTGCACAAGACAGCCCCTGTTTTTCTCATTGATATGCTTTTATGCTGGTTTTTTTGAGTTGTCTGGACAACGATAAATATGTTGCTGCAATCACTGTTTAGCATCTCTACTCCTTTCTAGTGCTGCGATCAATAAACCAAAGCCTTCTACTGCTGTAATTGATGTTTGATGTTCATTGGTTAGTATCTCTAATGCTTTCTATTGCAGTGATCAATAAATTAAAGTCATCTACTGCTGCAAAATTGATGTTCAATGTTCAGAATACTACTGTTCGCCTTCATGATCAATCTATGTTTATCTGAGTTTCATACTATTACTGCCATAGTTTTGGTCCCTAAACCTGTTTACAGAATCAACTAAAACCCTGTATTTTGGTTTTCTTCTGGTGGAAGGTATCGTGAAGTTTATGCATGGTGTCATATTTACCAGAATCAACAGCAGCTTCTTATTCTTCTGGTAAATAGGAGATTACTCTGTTTCGCTTCTACTATCTTGAGACTACAGCTACTGCTATATTAAGAGTAAATTATTGACTAGCTGTCCATCATATTTGGGTCCTATATTTTTCTGTACCAGCTGCCAATTCATCTGCTGCACCTACAGAACCATCTATCTCTTCACTCTCATCTGAACTTAATATTCAGGTCACATCCAGTAAGCTAAAAGTTAGTTCCAATTATGTTTTACAGGCCCAGGCTGTTTGGGTATATATTTTGGCTAAAGGTAAACTATACTTCATTCAGACTACCCTCCCATTACTAAATATAATAACTATGAGACTTGGTCCAAAGACAATACAATAATTAAGCTACGGTCGTGGAATAGTATGGAACCAAACATCGCAATCAACGTCATGTTTCACTCTACTGCCAAGGGAGTGTGGGATGATTCGGGACATATTCCCAAGAGAAAAATAAGACTCATTTCTATGACATTGTGAGAAACTCTTTCAGTTTCAGCAATCTGGTAAACCATTGCAAGACTATTATAGCACCTCCAAAGGTATGACGGAAGAACTGAATGTCTTTTAGCCAATCACCACTAATATTCAGCATAATGAATTCTTCATTTCCAAATTCCTTTCTGGACTAGACCTTGAACACAAGCACATAAAAGGACACTCGTTAGCTGGAGAAAGCGTAACTACTCTGAGTGAGTTTTTTCTCACCTTCAGCATGTTGTTTCATCAGGGGATTCTACTCCGTCAAATATCTCTAAAGCAGTACTTCAACATTTTCCACCTCCCTAATCATACGATTGTCACACTGGGTATGTGGACTCACAATAGGGAGAGGGTACAAATGTGAGTATGCATCATTAGTGAAGAATCTACTTTTGTTGGTTCCATAACGTGCTACTGTCAGTTGGGTGTATGGGATAGAAATCTGCCATACTGACCTCATACTTAGAGGACACTTGTTACAATAATGTAGGAATTTATTCTCAGGTTCACCAATGACCAAAGTTCAAGCAATCTTAGGCCAGTCTTCTAGGAATGAATAAACACATAGTGAGTGAGAATGTTACTTGACATGGTACCCACCAGCCAACACAGGAAACATTAGTTGAAATCCTTGTGCATGATCGAAACATATATCTAGATCCAGCACCGTTTCTTAAATGGTTTGCAAAAAATTATTTTCATATAAAAAGTAGTTCTTATTGTATTTTTTTTCTTTAAATGTTCATCCACGTTTTTGGATTCGATTCATGCACATAGGCTTTCTTCTTTGGGCCCATTATAGAATGGGGGTTGGCAGTAACATTTCACATGCACAGGGTTTCATATTGTGACTGTTGGAATGTGGTATGACTATTTAATTACACAAAGAGTTCTATGGCATTTGTAAACAGACAGTTATTTAGTTATTATGTACATTAATTTAATTAGAGATTTGGATCAATTAACATATTCCCTATTAGATTACACTTCTTTGCTATTTGAAACAAAACAAGACTTAAGAACTCAAACCAGTCTACAAGCCCAGGCTTGTTGATTCACAATAGGACTTGAAAAGCCCCAGGGGTCCTCTATATAGTCGCAGCAAGGGAGGGCGGCACATAGAGCATTCTGCGTTTTGGCCTGCCACCCCACTCCCACCAAAATCTATGTGACTTTTCCACAGAAAATCCCTGACTTAGGTTTTGTGCTTTGATTCGTTAAAAGTAAGGTCTGGAGTCAGATCCAGTTGCACACTGTGTGAGTTCAAAGCTTTGTCCTAAAGTGGACAGAGGAGGAACCATTATCTGGAGAAGAAGGAATGCTTGAGGCTTTGAGGCTTGCATATCTTATCCCATTAACTTCTGCACTTTCTTTGATTAATAAGACCTGAATCAATCTCATTCCGGTGCACATTTTGGTTTAGGGATGTGATTGACTTTTGCCTACCATAAAGAAGAGATGCCCCATGCCTATGGGATGAATTTTCTTGTAGTACCATTCCCCATGGAAGAGACAGAAGATTAACTTTTTAGGACTTTGCCCGAAAATTAATGATGTAATTAGTTCTAGATCAATGGGATTATCCCTAGAATCAAGGTAGAATAAGGATATGTATGATAGTTTGGTGACTAGTGTTAGAACAGTGGGGGGACAAAGTAATGAATTCCCGATAACAGTTAGGCTACATCAAGGGTCAACTTTAAGCCCATATCTATTTGCACTGGTAATGGATGAATTAACCAAAGACATTCAAGATGAGGTCCCTTGGTGTATGCTTTTTGCGGATGATATTGTGTTGATTGATGAGACCCAAGTGGGGATTAATACCAAATTAGAATCATGGAGATTAGCTTTGGAATCAAAATGCTTTAAACTTAGTAGATCGAAGACAGAATATCTAGTTTGTAACTTTAGTCATGATCAGGCAGATGATGAGGTGGTGATACTTGACGATAAAGAGATTCCTCAGAGTGATTGTTTTAGGTACCTAGGTTCAATAATAAGTAAAAGAGGTGATTTAGAGGATGAGGTTTCCCAAAGAATTAAAGTGGAGAGGTGCGTCCGGGGTCTTATGTGATCGGCGTATTCCATTAAAGCTTAAAGGAAAATTTTATAGGACCGTTGTTCGACCAGCTATGATGTATGGTGCAGAGTGTTGGGGTTGTTAAAAAGAATCATATAGATAAACTCAGCGTAGCAGAAATGAGGATGCTAAGATGGATGAGTGGTAAAACTAGGATGGATAAGATAAGAAACGATCATATTAGAGTTGGTCTAGGAGTTGCTCCCATAAGTGATAAGCTTAGAGAAAGTCGTTTGAGGTGGCACGGCCACGTTCAACGGAGACCTATAAATGCTCCTGTTCGGAGAAGTGATATAATCCATATTGAAGGGATTAGAAGAGCTAGGGGTAGACCTAAGATAACCTTAGGAGAAGTGGTGAGAAAGGATATGTATAGCTTAGGCCTTGTATCTAGCATGGCCTCGAACAGAACTGATTAGAGGGCAAGAATCCATGTAGCCGACCCCATTTAGTTGGGACAAGGCTTAATGTTGTTGTTGTTGTTGTTGTTGTTTCCCATGAGCTCACTTTCCTAACATTAGCTCGGAGAAATACACAGAATAAACTTAACAACAAGTCCTTGAACTTCCTCAGGCAGAAACGACACTAAACATGGGCATATCATTGAATAGGAACACATATTAAGCTAACTCCAAGAACATAACTATTCTCTAGAGTGCCCCCACCCAACCCCACTCCTTTGTTGGGGGCGGGTTACACAAAGCTATGGCATCTACTTGTACTACAGTAAGACCTCCTATCATGTCATCTAGGCAGCCACTTTAGTCAAGATTTTACATGAAAACATCTCATGCATTCTCAAATTCTATGGCCTTGTGATACATGCTAATCAGATTACTCCTGCAAGACTATCAGAAAGATGGACATAAACTGAATGAAGTTGTTAAACAATTGAGCTTAGCAAACATGACCATGGCTTAAAGAGGTTCAGAATCGTGTCAAAATCCGTAAATGCACCAGAGCTCACGTGGCAATGCAGACAAAAGCCATCACAAAGAGGACTTTGATGTCACAGATTATCTAATAGTGCTGCTTTAATGGAATGCATCTTAGTACAGTGCCAACATGTGAAATTGGTCAAAATTTAGCACAGACCTGCTTCAACCACAGATACAGGAAATGGCTCCAGTCACTTTGCTTGGATCGATTCTAGAATTCAGCTATTTGATGTATGCAAGGATCATGCATCCATTTGAACTACAAGCTGTGTAGTAAGCAAGGAATGCGTTTGTTTTTCTTCAAAAAGCCCAGTTAAGAGAGGTTGAAATACTAACAGATGATAAGAGAAATTCAAAAACACTAAAGAAAATACTCATGTGTTCAGGCGTACCATACCTTGACAACAATATAAACTGTAATCGCCAATGTTGCTTGAATTTCCTGCAAAAGTATGATTTCATGGACCACAAACTTTAGTGGCCAATAAATTACAACTATAACAAAGTGAATAAATTTATTTTAAAAAATGTTGAAATTAAAGAATTAAGTCAAGAAATATTTCGACCCCTTCTGGTTGATCAAGATAATGGAGAAATACTTTTAATTACCAAGTAAGGTAATTAAACTGATGCGAGAATATTATCTCGATAATGCAAAAGATTTGAACAAGTCATTAATTGAAGGTAGAGAGATTGATTACCCAACGAAGGAGACGAGAGATACTTTCAGGTGAAAGCACTTGAGCTGCCGAGCTGCGAACAACGAAATAGGAGAAGAACAGGAGAAAATGAGAGAGGTAATACGGCTCTGAGACGATCATGTTCAGCCATGAAAGCGGCTTCTTCTCCATGATCTCCAGGTTCCAGCGATCAAACACTTTCGCTTAGCAAATATCAACTCAACTAGACAAAGTTCGGTAGTTGCATTTGTTTAGATTCATTCTTAGACGCACTAGGAGGCTGGTATTGGCAGAAGCTTTGGTATGCCGAAGGCATGCGCCATCATCCTACAGCGTAGCGTCTGGCGCACATCGAACGGCCCTGCACAATCTAACACTTATACACGCGGGGCCAACAGTGAAATTTATCCATCCATTTTCTTGTTAGAAATGGACCATCAATTTCCTTGTAGATGTTTGCCATGTGTCTCAACATCCCATCAAATGGTTGAAATCCATTTATCAGTTACATCAATCAATTTTTGATGTGATTCATAAATAGATTTCAACCATATAATTGAATGTTGGGACACATGACACACATCTACAAGAAAATGAGAAAATTGATGGTCCATTTCCTTGTTAAAAATAGAACAAGGAAATGGACTTGATATTGGTCGCGGCCAACAGGGCTATCCGACGTGTGCTGAATGCTCCAATGTGCCATAGAGGATCTTTGGCCCGTCCACCAAGCACTCTATCGTGCTGTATCAATGGTTTTGTGTGCAAAACTTGGAATGGTCAAACTACTCTAAGCCTATTGATTATTGATAAAAGATAAAAAAAAATAAAAAAATATAAGATTTGGATAGTCAATGCAAGGTTAGTAGAGTGGTAAGATTTATACTTCTCGGTGGAGAGGTCATGGATTCAACCCTGGTGGTCTACAAAGCTCCCTTTTAAGATGTAATCGAATAAAAGAAAAATTACATGATTAGCTATTTTCAGATTTCCTTTTACACAAGTTATCACCTAATACTTCAATTAACGAATCTAATCAAAACTGAATTTAGATTTACAATACTAATCAAAATATTGATTTTCATTATTTTTGGACATTTTTACCCCTAAACTAACCATACCAACATATTAAAACTTCTTCCTATATCCCAACCTCTCCATTTATTTTTAAACTTAAAATGGAATAAAGAATCACTATTCTAATTAGTTTTAGTTTAGTTTTCGAATTCTATAGTACTGGATCTTGAAAAACTTATGCGATCCTTTTTCTGGTCTAATGGAGAAAAGCAACATGTGCATACAATCGATTGGTCATCTCTATGCAGGCCAAAAGCTGAAGGTGGTCTAAATTTTAGAAATCTTCAGGCATTTAACCTTGCTCTTCTGTCTCGGAAGGCTTGGGAACTTCTTCAGTTCCCTCATTCACTTTGGGGTTGCTTAATGCCTACACAAATATTGTAAAAATCTCAGTTTTTTGGAAGTCCAATCGAAACTCACAGATTCTTGGGGTTGGCGGTCTATTCTGATGGGTAGAGATCTCATATTAAAAGGCATTCTTTATCAAGTTGGTGATGGCTTCCATATAAATCCTTGGACCTCTCCTTGGATCCCTAATTATGATCTGAATAGAGGTTGTCATCCTTTTGCAAGTACGGGTCCACCTACGGTGGCGCAACTCATTAATCAAAACACTCGTACATGGGATCGGCATTTACTTTCTATATGGTGGCCAAGACAGACGGTACAGAAAATTTTGGCCATTCCCATTCCTACTATTCCCATTCAGGATCGTCTTATTTGGCAGGGTACATCCTCCGGGGCTCATTCAGTTAAATCTGCCTATTGATTGGCCACTTCACACAATGCTTCATCTGAGGGCCCTTTGTCTCAGTCCACTATTTGGAGACTACTCTGGACTTGTCCTCTTCCTCCAAGAACCTTACACTTTCTATGAAAGCTCTTACATCAGAAATTGCCAACACCTTCTCTTCTTGCTGCTAGAGGATGCGCTTGTCCACCTTCATGCCATTTATGTGGATGTCATGATGCCTCCGCTGATCACTTACTCTTATTTTGTCCGGATACACGGTCAGTATGGTCTAATCTCCATCACTCTGAGATGACATTGGGAGCTGCTGTTAAGGATCTCGTTTTACAGCTTCTCTCCAAGTGGTCTTCCCAGGACATGCAACGTCAAGTGTTGGACCGTCTTCTGATTCTTTGGCTTCTATGGACGTCTTATCATACTCAGCGTGATGACCCCACCCCTCAGCCGCAGCCGTCTCGTAGCTTTCTCATATGGAAAGGTCTCCAGTTCTACTCCGCTTATAATCACAAGGCGACTACCAAGTCAACCCACCCTCTTCATATCATGTGGGTCCCACCTTCCCCTTTTGCTATTAAAATTAATGTGGATGGCTCCTTTTTCAAAGACAAAAACTTAGGGGGCTTTGGCGGATTAGCTCGCGATTCCTCTGGAAAGATGTTGTTTGGTTTTCGGAGTGGCTCACACTGTCACGATATTCTTACCTTGGAAGCCATGGCAATGCGTCAAGCTTTCATATGGGTGAAGGAGTTTGAATTAACAAATCTTGAAGTCGAAAGTGACAATCAAGCATTGATTGCGATCTTAAACAAACCGCTTAATGAAGCGCCCTGGAAGATTCACCCCATCATTTCAGACATCCTATGGCTGCTTCAATCTTTTGCCTCTATATCTTTAGCACATGTACCCCGTGAAGCAAATATGTTGGCTGATTCCTTGGCCAAGGAAGGTGCTTTAACCCAGGATACTTTCCTTTATCGTATCCCCCCTGTTTCTTAGTTGGTTTTTGTTGTTTGATGTGTTGTAGTTTGGATGTAGGCGTGGTTTTTCGTTTTAATAAAAATTTCTACTATTACCAAAAAAAAAAAAAAAAAAAAAAAAAGTTTTGACTAACTTTGTTAACTGAAACATTGTCTAGTTACTTTTGTAAATGAAACCTAAAAGTAGCTAAGCATGTAATTTTCTCACGAATAAATGATAAATCTTACCGACTTATGTAACTACAATTACAATTAATGGCACCTCTTACACCAAGAACCCGAAGGTTCAATCTGAATCTTCCTCTTTTGAACTAAGCATTGATAAGATTCGCCATTGATAAGCTTTTGGAATTTTTGAGATTCATCAAAGTGCTTTTGCAATATCAATTTATTCCCTTCTCTATTGAAGTTGCACTATTGACCACTAGACCTAAAATTCGCATGGCAACAAAATTCACTTCTTCTTTTCTTTTCTTTTCTTTTCTTTTCTTTTTTTTTTTTTTTTTGGGGGGGGGTTGTGGAGGTGGGAAGCTGATGCAAAGAAAACTTCATTACTAATAGTTATAATTGTATATATTAGAAGGTACATATTAAATATGAGAGACTATATCTTTTGTTACACAATTTCTAATATAAGAATATAATGAGACTGATACATAACCCAGAACCAAGTTCGGCCACAGTCAGGTCATTAACCTCAACAATTATGAGGCATCATAATCAAAATCTCCATCCTCCTCCAGGATAAAACCCTCCTGAGGGAAGTTGTGTTCGTGAAAGAGAGATATGCGAAGAAGAAGAAATAGTAGGGGGAGGAATTCACCTAAATGACGAAGTTCGAATGGTTCCAGTCATTCAGGAGCAGATGAATCAGATGTAAATTCAATTTTTGGAGATGCAACAGATGCTCTGAATGGTGGCCAAATGCCTAGGAGCCCCAAGACAATCTAATCTTCATGATCGGGAAGAAGCTGGAGAAGGATCACGAAGGGCTGAGAGAAGAAATTCTTCAGTCAAGGGGCATTATCCTCAAAGAAATAGACATCAGACCAAGGGCCAAAAGGTAGGAAAGAAAACCAAAATCTACAAGGAGTACTAGAAGAGTGATTGGAATAAGGAGGACTGGAGAGTTGCCCAGGAGAGATGATCAAGATGTCCAAGATCGTGCACAAGGGAGGCAAACTGGAACTCTCATCAGGCTCGAACGAGAGTGTGAACGCACACGGCAACTTCCCAACAATCAGGAAGAGAGAGTGTTCGAGCAATAGGCACACGGGCAGTGCAAACAGATCGGGAATTGGCTGACATCAACAAAAAACTGGGACAACTCACGAGGGACAAAAGGACCAATGATATTTATTCTATCATCAGAAAGACCCCATTTGTGGAGGCAATTCCCAAGTACAAATTCCCACATAACTTTCGGCTCCCAACCTTCTCACCATTCAATGGATCGGGGGATCCAATTGCCCATAAAAGTTACTACCAACAGACAATGGTTGTTGTTGGAAACTCTGATCAAATTTTGTGTAGAGTGTTTGGGTCTTCACTCATGGGAGCATCTCAGAAGTGGTTCTCGAACTTTCCTTCGGGAAGAATTGTTGATTTTGATGAACTAGGTTAAAAGTTCATTAGTCAGTTCCAAAGTGGGATCCAAACCAAGAAGACCGAAGAGACGTTATTCACTGTTAAAAAAAAGGAAAGAATGAGTCTATTCGGGATTATTTGTAGAGATTCAATGAAGCTACTATAGAGATCGAGAATCTTGATGAACAGGTGGCCAAAACAGCTCTCTTTACAAGCCTCTCCAATAGGCGACTTTTGGAGTTACTGTTGCAGAATATGGCAGCCACAAATCCCAAACTTGTGCAAAGAGGTCAGAAGCAAGTAGAAGTAACAGAGAGCCTTGACGCTCAGCAAGGAGAGGTGAAGGCAACCAGTAAAGAACAGAAGGTTTCAGAAAATGGCCAAGGTTCGAGAGTGCAGAACAACAATCGAGGGTGAAAGTTGCGGTCTGGATGGAGACATCGTTCGCCCGATCATGCAGAGAACACACCGCTAAATACCCAAAGATCAGATATCCTAATGCAGATTAAGGATAAAGACATCTTAAAATGGCCACCCAAGATGATTGCTGTGAAACCCTCACAAACCCTAATCCAAAAATCTATGTTGTAGGTCCGAAGACCTGAAGTCAATTTAGAAGACAGGACCCTCTCTGTTGAACCCATTGACTCTGACCTAGAATCAATGGAGATTGATAATGAAGATCCCATTATGGAAACCTTGAATGACTTTGAGGGAATATGTAGCTTGAATGATGATGACTTGGGAAATGGATTTTGAGCACAGTGTTGACACTTTCAGAAGGTCCTACACAATCAGGCAAGACCCTTTCTTAAGTTGGAAGAGGACCCAAGTGGTGGATTTGGATTCCGAAAACCAAAATTCAACAGTTTGACCTAAGGCACTGCCTTGGTCGCCCCAAGCGACCAAGGAAAGCAACCAAAGCAATCCAGGGACAAAATTGTCTATTTTTAGGAAATTAGGTTTTTGGAGCCCTATATGTTCAAACTTCAATCTAATTCGTACCACTTTGCCTCTTAGCTATTGGAGAATGTGAGAAGAACCCTAGACCTTTCTCCTCAAGCCCAAAGTTGATTCCAAGCATCCAAGCAAAGTTTCTCCGTTGAATCTTCTTCTACAAGGTTAGTATTCGATTCTATTCTCTATTGAAATATTCTCACTATTGTTTCTACTCTTTGTTTTGATTATGAGGAAGGTCTTACACTACTGTTGTGAAATTCATCCCAAATCCTAACTCGGAAACCCATTTTTTTGTAGGTCCGAAGACCTGAAGTGAAGGTAGAAGGCAATTGTGGACCATCTCAGTGGAAGACATTGTGTTTGACCCAAAACCCATGAAGATTGTTAATGGAGTTCCCTACTTGGAAACCTTGTCTGAATTGGAGAAGAAACTGCAACTTGGTGTTGAAGAGCTTGGTTGATGGACTTGACGCCTAGTTGGACATGTTTTGGAATGTCCCTCATTGCTAGGTAAGTCACTTGTTGAGTTGGGAGAAGCCCCATTGAAAATTGCCCCATTGAAAATTTTGAAGTTTGGAACTTGATTTCCCTATTTTTGGGCTTGTTGTCAGCCTAGGTCGATCACCTGAGCGGATCAGGCTGAGTGACCCAGCTAAGCGACCCACAATGATAGGGGCTTATGTGTAATTTGCTGGATTTTAGGTTTTTGAAGCTCTATTTAATAGAACTTCGTGGTAATCAACCCCACATTGTTCTAAAGCCTCTAGAGAATGTGGGAAGCCTCTCTCAAGCATTCACATTGGAGTTTTGGAAGATCCTCTTCGAATCCTCAAAGCTTTTCAGAGATTCTTCTTCTTTAAGGTTGGTATTCACTACTATCCACACTTCATCTTCTATTTCTTTTGTTCCTTCTATTCTCTCTGATTATGAGGATGATCATATGTCATTCCCATGACTGATCCTCCAATCCCTATTGTTCTAGAGTGGATCTTCATACACTCTATGACTTTGTGAATCTCCACAATATGATTTCGAAGGGAAATCAAGTGTGATCTTCATGATTGACTATCCCTTCTCTAAGTTGATTTCTAAAGCATACTAGAATCATTCCCATGATTATTTATATCTAAGATCTTTTGTTCTTTTATTTCTAGAGTGAATTCTCATTCTCTCTAGCCTCTCCGTAGAATTCACGGATTGATTTCGATAAAACTAACTTTTGGTTAATTTAGAAGTCTACTCTATTGATAATTATTGATACCTAATCTATGCTAGATAGTCTTAGACTACTATTCTAGAGTTTCCCTTAAAATTTCGGAGTGTTTTAAATTCCGGAAGTTGAGTTTCAGATAAAAAATTAGGGTTTATGTTCGTACAGGACACTGGGGTCGATCAGCCTGAGCGACCCAGTGGAGCTACCCACAGTGTCAGTAGTTGCAAGTTTGGTCTATTTTGATCCCTTTCACTTCCGATCTTTGAGGGTTTGTTCCTAATGCTTAACCTATGTTTGTTAGGGTTTATTTGCTAACTTTGGACCTATCCTCATTCTTTTCTACGAAATTCTTCGAAGTTAATTAAGGTAAGGACAGTTGTTCCCTAATAACCTCAAATGCATGTTTACTTGTATTTGATTCGGATTGCATGATCATACTACTGTTCTTATAATTTCTCTGTTGTAAGTAGTGTAACTATAGTAGGACTTGCTCATGTAATTCAATTATTATTTTGATCATGTAAGAATGGTTATTTCCCTATGTATTTATTCATCAATTGTGCTCATAAATGACTGATTTGGAATGTGATTGCTTAAGTGTAATTGGGGAATGGGGAATGTCCTTTTGACGTTTCTATCTTTGGACACCAGTGGAGGTGGTATGGGACACTTTCCTATGGTGCCCCTTGACTCTTTCCCTAATTATTGGTTGACATATCTAGGGCTTGTCTAGCAGTGTTTGGCTAGGATTAACCTGTTATATCAAACCCAATTTGGAAGGGAATTGAGACTGAATAACCCATGGTAGCAATGGGGATTTGTGGGTGCTCAAGCTCAGTAACCAACCCATGAGAGGACATAAGTCACATTGTGGGGGCCATTCATTAGTAGGGTTGCAGTAGTAGACTTGGGCTTATAGGCGCTTAAGATCGGTAACCAACCCGTGAGAGGATATGAGAGCTTCTCATTTACTATTTGTGGATGACCAATAGGGTTGATGAGTCCGTAGTCCGTAGTCCGAGTTGGTTGTAGCCATAGGATACGCTGACTCTAGTGAGAATGCTACTAGAAAGGATCGCGAGAGGCGACGAATGGAAGTATCTAACTCTGATTTGATAACTAAGTAGAAGACTTGCATTAGGCTAAGTTTAACCTTGACATGCGCCAATACTCAGACCAATGGTGATGTGAGAGAGCGGGACTTGAACCCCAGCTATGGAATGTCCGAAAGGGATGCAAGACCAAATTACCACCGGAGAACCCAAGATACGGAGATGGTTGAGGGAGAGTGAATTGAGACCTACTTAGGGGAGTATGGTGCAATGACTTAAAGCATGTCTGCCACTAGAGACCAGCATACATAGAGTTAGAAACATACCTGCATGTCTGTTTCATATCATATTGCATCCTCTATGTTTTGCTATCATGTTATATGTGTTATTGTGGAATAAACCGCCTTGCTAAGTTCTTTTGAACTCATTCATTTTTGCAACATTTTTGTTAGATTTATCTACTGGTTTTGACGACTATGAAGGACAATTATATGAGATTGCCCCGGATGACTCATACTACTCCCAAGGTGCTAGTTGTGGTGACTATGAGGGTGAGGACTACAAAGGTGACTGTGGAGCGTATCAAGATTAGTCCAACTCTAATTGTCACACCCCACCCGCTGGTCTCGGTTACCCGCCCGACAACCCATGGGAATGATCCGTCACAAGATCCACGGTTTTAGTCTATAAACAATAATAAATACAAGTAAAGACAATCAAGAGCAATAATAGTTCAATTAATGAATTTAAAGGATTACAGGAGTCCAACTAATCCAATAAAATAATCAATGAAAGAATAATAAATCAAAATGAATACGAGTTCAGCGGAAGCAATCAAAAGAGTTAAATTATTTTCTTTCCAGTTTCCTTTTCTAAGGCTAAGTAATGTTTTAGATGAATCTCTAGAAAAGGGGTCCTCTAGTTCTTCTCCATTCGTTGAGCAAACTGTCTAACCACTTTTCTTCTTTGTTCATCAATGGGTGCGATAAGCGCACTCCATGCACTTGCAGGAGCTCCCGCACAGGCTATCTCCATTTCCCATAGTCGGTGCCACATCTTCTTCATACGGGAAGGTTCCTTCATAGGAAACCAGTCCATCTTCCAACACATTTCTTCCATCTGCGCAGGCTAATAAAACATATACAAATAAAGGAGTGAGTTCTGGAGAACTCAGTAAGAACAATAACAATTCCCATCCATATGTCCAACAAATCAGAAATGCATATATGATATGCATGAGTGTAAAATATGAATGCTGCTAGATCTAACTATGCAAGTCTCTACCAGCTGACATGCTTTAAGATATAACACCAGCCCTCCTCTGGGTAAGTCTAGTTACTCTGATCCAGCAAGGACTGGTTACCTCTGTAGGGATCCTGGGTAAAATGGAAGGTCCACACCTGGCTCTCAAACCATGGCTGGGGTTAAGTCAACACTCTCTCACCACGACCATTGGCAATGAGTACTGGCGCATGTCGGGGTTTCTAATCCAATGCAAGGTCATACAAGTAACATGTCTACATGAAGTCCAGATATATCCCCTATGACACCAACCAACTCGGTTCAGTATCCTTCGCAACCTAGGAATGAGAATCCTCACGGACTGGCTACTACTATTGGACTTCATTCCATAACCCTATGGCCATCCACATATTGTTGGGGCGGAATGCTCTCATGACTCCTCATGACACCCGGTCCGTTCCTTGGACGTCCATGAGCCCAACCCTAACATATGCAACCCTACCATTTATATGACCAACAGTGGACCAACGTCACATCATTGTCATCACGGGTCATCCGGTTTCAATTCCCTACCGAAAGGGTAGTAGCATGTGGGGTACCTAGCCATGCAACTCTAGACTCTACCTAAGAATGTCATCCAATAGTTATGACAGTGCTGGAGACATCAGTAGGCATGTGTCCCATACCACACACAACCTTCTGATATCCCAAGCTAAGATATTCCAAAGGAATACCTCATCCATCAGAACCACATACTAACCATCATCAATATATCACATTCATAACCAACAAAGTATATATGTAAACAAGATAAACAACAGTAATATAACAAGATCAACATGTGAGACATGATTATAGCAGCATATAAAATGAAAGACTAATACTATCAGACACTAGACTAGCATGTTCAAGTCTATTCATAAAGATAGGATTGTATGCCCTTACCTGCATATAAGTAATTCGTCCGTAAAAAGAAATCCGTAAACAATTATAAAACTTTCTCTTTAAACAGATGACACCTATACATAGGGTTACAATAAGGTATAAGTCAATTGAATCAAATCGGATCAAAACCAAAAGCCATTTGGTCACTGGAAACCAGCCGGTTGCTCGTGCCGGTCGCTTAGGTTGAGCGATCGCCACTAGTGACCGCCCCAAAAACAGAGAGTTTCAATCCGAAACTCAGGCTTCTGATCATCCGTTTTCAATTCGAATTTTGGATGATCATAGTCTGAATTTCAAATCTATTACTCCCATAACCACTGGGTGAAAGGAAACCTAACAATTATCATAATTAGATTATCCAGAAACCTTCCCTTGATCAGATCAGCCCTTTTTACGAAAGCAGGGTTTTCGTTTCAGATCTGATCTAACCAAGATCATCAAAAGAATAGACAATGCAATGGAAGGATCATGAACAACCAAAGATGAATACTAATCTACTTTAATCATAGCAAGTGATGGAGCATAAGTGAACAGGGAATCACTTACCTCAACCAGAACAACTATGGAAGTCAGTAGAACCTTCTGGGACTCCAACAGCACTTCAGATCTGCTTTCGACACTTCTTCACAGCCGTCTAACCTCCAAAAATGGTAACCACGAATAAAATATTTGTAAATTAGTCGAGAGTTACTATTTATAGAAGTTAGGGAGCAAAATAGGGCGAAACCCCGAAAACAGAATCAGGCGGTCGCTTGGTTCAATCGCCCGCCACTAGCAACCGCCCCCATGTATTTTGCTATACAAGGGTGCTTTTTCCAGGGGGTTGATGTCCAAGTACAACCTAGCCCTAAAGAAGAGATGGGGGAGATCTTACCTTCATTCCGGACATCTCCAGACATCACTTGCCTTCCAGAAGTCCAACTAACAAGCAAGGCAGGCTCTTCAGACAGAGGATCCATATCCATGGGTTCAGGTATGGATCATGGACTTCTATCCGGACACTCCACAAATTTACCCGACTAGACCTTCGGGTTTTCGGACCTATAATACAGATCCCGGGTTAGAAATACGGGGGTTGTTACACTAATGCTAGTGCAACGTCACTAGGATTCTGAGACTTATACTCATAGAAAGATTTGGTTTAAGTTTAAAGAGATATTAGTTTAGATTTAGTTTACTTCTTTTTTCCATTTTTGGAATTGGTTGTAATCTTAGTTTAGTTTTTGAGCTACTTTTCCGCTGCTATTGTAGAGTGATTTTCCGCTACGCTCTACATTTGATTTATTCTATTCCGCACTCTGATTATATTGTAAACTCTCTTTGAATCTTATCTTGATTATTTAGTTATAATAGTTAAACATTGATTTTAGTCTTGTTCTTGATTGTATTATTGCAAATGTGAGAGGTTGATTTCCTCAAACTGATCTTTGGGATTGTGGATCACACACTCGGGTTTGCCATATAGGGTACTGGCTGAGTGGATGTGACAAACCAACTGGGTGAATGTGATAACTGTAATGACCTACTTCTTCATCCTCTAAGAAGAGTGAATTCCCATTCACTCGATTCTTTCAGTAGACAATACAGTGTGATTTCGGTGTTTAACCTAGCATGAAGACCATGATATATTCGTACTTGAGTTATTTGATTCTAATCTATGTTAGATCTATTACTAGGTTATTTTCTATGCATGATCTACTGTTTTCTTATCTTTATAATGAATCCCCATTCATTCTAGTCTTTCTGTGAGAATCTGCGGATCAAGCCTATTATTTGATTTAGTAAATTTCTATTCCAATGACCTTGTTTGATGTTTAGATTATCATAGATAGTCTTAGTATGTTATTTTAGAATTTTCCTATTAATTTCAGAGTGTTTGGACTTCAAACGAAGAGTTTTCGACCAATTTCGGAGTTTTATGTCCGTACATTGATGCTTTGGTTGCTCCAGGCTGCCAAAGGCCAAGCGACCAAAGGGAGCCCAAACAACAATTTTTGCCTATTTTGTCTCTGTTTCGTCTCCGATCATTAGGGTTTGTTTCTTATACTCTCTACATGTTTGTTTAGAGTTGTTTTGGTGATTTTGGGCTTGCCCTTTGATCTCTTTCTCGAAGATTACGAAATCTAATATAAGGTAAGTACGTTCTCACAATTGACATTATTACATTTCTTATATTATAGAACTTGTATGCATGTGTTAGCTACTGTTTTAGAATTTTCTCTATATTGTCATGCTTTTGTAATTACAGTAGGCTATTCATGATATTATTTACATACTTGTATTTAATATGAATGATGGATTGTGAGTTGGATTCTATTGTGATATTTATGGAATCATGATGTATTGTGATTGCCTAAGTGTGGTTGTGGATTGGGAATGCCCTTTTGGCGTTTCTGTTGTTGGACACCAGTGGATGTGGTATGGGACGCTTTCCTATGGTGCCCTTTGGCGCTTTCCACAACTACTGGATGACATACCTAGGTTTGGTCTAGATGAGTTTGGCTAGGGAAAACCTTGTCATATCTGACCCTATCGGAAGGGGTATTGAGGTCGAGTGATCTATGGCAGCAATGGGGATTGGTGGGTGCCCAAAGCCGGTAACCAACCTGTGAGTGGACAGAATCACATTGTGGAGGCCATTCATTGGCAGGGTCGTACATAATAAGCTTGGGCTCATGGGTGCTCAAGACCGATAACCAACCCGTGAGAGGACATGAGAACTTCACGTTTATTATATGTGGATGACCAATAGGGTTAAGAGTCTACATATCCAAGAGGGAGATGGTGACTCTAGGGAGGGAGATACCAGAAGGGACTGCCTAGGCACGGAAGGGAGGCTATCATTCAGGAACGAACTATCTAGTGCACGAAAGGGAGGTATCCTACTTCGAGTAGATGTGACTTAGTAGATGACTTGCATTGGGCTAGGTATAACCCTGACACACGCCAATACTCATGCCAATGGTGGTGAGAGATAGTGTTGACCTAAACCCAGCCATGGAATGTCCGAGATGGATGCAAGACCCAATTACTGCAGAGCAAAAGACGTGCTTCAGAGCCGTGAGGGAAGAGTGAATGGGACCTACCCATAGGAGTATGGTGTCTTATCTTAATGCTTGTTTGCCACTAGAGACTAGCATATATATAGAGTTAGAAGCATACTTGCATTCATTGTTTCATATCATTTGCATCATGCTTGTTCTGAACTGCTTGTAGTTGTTTACTGTGATTGAACTATTTGTTGAGTTCTATTGAACTCACCCTTTGGGGGATATGTTTTTAGATGACTTTGTAGGTTCGGAAGAGATCTTGTGCACCGGTATGGAGGACCCTTCCTTATTTGATATAGCTATGGACTCAATGGGAGAAGCTAGTGACCGACCAGTGGTATGAACCATACACTAGTATGGATCCCTTTGACTGCTCCTATTGATAGCAATAGACATTGTCTTGTTCGCTGTTGGGATTGTGAGTTAGATGTTGATTCGAAGATGCAAGTGTATAAACCTAAGGTGAACACGACGAAGACTGAAGAAGAAGAAGAAGATGAAAAGCCTATGGAAGATTAATTTTTGATTCCTGTGAGTTAGATGCTGATCCGAAGATGCAAGTGCATAAACCCCAAGGTGAAGAAGACGAAGACTGAAGAAGAAGAAGAAGAAGAAGAAGACGAAGACTGAAGAAGAAGAAGAAGACGAAAAGCCTATGGAAGATTGATTTTTGATTCCTTAGTTTTTCTTTTATCCAGTTGTAATAGCTAAGAGTTACTTTAGAATTTTGATCTACTCTTCCGCTTTTGACCTATAGAGTTATTTTTCGCTATACTCTATAGTTGTTCTTTGATTGGTATCATTTTATTCCGCACTTTGATTATACTCCAATTATACTTTGAGATATATTCTTTGATTTGTTTCTTAATATAGTTGAACATTGATCATTCGTTGCTCGTGATTGTATTATTGTGCAATGTGGGTATATGATCACCCTAAACTTGACCATGGGACTTGTGGATCACACCTCTGGGTATTGTGGTTAGGGTACTGGCTGGGGGGATGTGACAATCGCCATACTTGGAGAAAGAAATATGGAGAAATACTATCGTTTTCATATAGATTATGGGCACTACACTAATGGTGTAGGCATTTGAAGGCATACATAGAGAGATTGATATCCTAAGGACACCTGTCCAACTTTGTAAAGGGTCGAGGTGATGTTTGGGATAGAAGAGCCATTGGAGAGAAGAGACGGGATCATTTTGGAAGTAGAAACCGTCGAGCTGAAACCCCTCATTCCAAGAAAGGGAAGGAGATAGTAGGTGCCAGTCAATCCTCGATCCTCACAATATTTGGGGGCCCAGAACCTGAATCCCTCCAAAAGTTGAAAGCAAAATCGAAGTATTAATGATTTGACTATCAATGGGGACCTGAACCCCCCGAACATAAACCTGGTCCTGATGTGAGGCTATGAGGTTAGCATACAATTCATATACTAGTGATGGGATGTATGTACCAGGATGGTTGCAAAATTGGTCCCATTTATGCCCAACTATTATGGAAGTTATGAAGGGAAACCTTGTGCCTCAGCTGGAGACAACTGAAACCCCTTCTCAGATAAAATATGCTTTTGGTAGATGGATGTGAATCGTGCCTCAGCCATGGGAGATTCAAAAATATTGGGGGCAAGGGAGGCATTAGAACTAGCGTCTAAGCGGGCCTTCTTTTTAGGGGCCATGACAAAGGGAGTGTAGCATGTAGTTGGTGTAGAGAACAGACAAACACAACGAAGCAAAAACAGGGATAAACAAACAACACAGAGAAAGAAAGAAACAAAAACGAACAGAAATTTAAACAAACAAGAACACTTGGTTGTTGTAGAAAACAAACAAAGAAAAAAAAAAAAAAAACAAAAAGAGAAAAAACAACCAAAAACAAAACAAACAAAAAAAAATTCAAAAATAGGGAACGAACAAAAGGGGAGAGTGAGAACACTTAGTTGTTGTAGAGAGGTGGTGTTGTGGTGTGTTGTAGCTGTGCTGGAGTGCAACTTGAGCAGCCCTAATACACAAACCAAATGAAACACAGAGAAGGAAATTGAAATGGGAATGTGGTAGGAATTTAGGGGTTTCGTTGCGGAGGCAATATATGTGAATAATGCAGCATAGGGGTGGGCGCAAGCAAGTAATGTGCACAGTGGAGGTAGAAGCCAGAGAAGAAGTTAAAGAGGAGATGCTGAATGTCATATAAGGTTTGGGGTTGTTTGGTGGGGTGGTTTAAAATGGGTTTGGGTCAATATGGGTTAGCAATGGGTTGAGAGTGGTTTAGAGGTGTGGGAGCTATGGTTTGATTGGGTTAGAGAGCAAACCGGGTCGGGTTGAAGTGGTCGGTCCCTGCTGTGGCGTTGCTGCAACATCGCTATAGCATCGGTCACAGAATGCATTTTATATCAGAGAATGCATTCTAGTAGCTTGTAGAACAAACCTTTTTTATAGAAAAGGTGTAGCAAATATAGTGAATTCTCTTGGGTAACTGACACATGCTCTGTTCAGTAGTTGACTTTACTGCCCAAAGTGGCAAACAACCACTCATCCTCTTTGTGTTCCCCACACTCCCTGCAAATCAAATATACATGTCATTTAGTCATCTTCCAGTTTTACTATCAAGTGAAAACTAAGGCAAGATTGTAAACTACCCATTGGTTTTATTAAACACCTACTTAACTAATAACCAACAACATAACTAAAAACAATTAAATTGGGTTGCCTCCTCCCTTTTTAGGCATCTTGAAGGATAATTGACGATTTGTCACGCTCCAATGGTGCACCCCAATAATGCTTGATCCGCTGCCCATTCACCAGAAATTGCCTATTAGAGCTTCCTTCTTGCAACTCTACGGCTCCTTGTGGAAAAACTGTCACTACTGTAAATGGACCGGATCATCTGGATTTCAGCTTCCCTGGGAATAGTTTAAGCCTTGAGTTAAACAGCAAAACTTGCTGGCCTAGTTCAAATACCCTATTCAAGATTTTTTGATCATGCCATTTCTTAACTTTCTCCTTATAGAGTTTGGCGTTCTCATATGCTTGAAGTCTAAATTCATCAAGTTGATTGAGCTATAACATTCTCTTTTCACCAGCTAAAGTAGATTCAAGATTGAGTTTCTTTATTGCCAAATATGCTTTATATTCTAGTTCCAAGGGTAGATGGCAAGCCTTTCCAAACACTAGTTGATATGGTGACATTCCAAAGGGAGTTTTGTAAGCAGTTCGATAAGCCCAAAAGGAGTCATCCAACCTTATAGACCAATCTTTCCATAGGGTAGACTGTTTTCTCCAAAATCAACTTGATTTGCCTATTAGAAACTTCAGCTTGTCCATTTGTTTGGGGATGATAGCTTGAGGCAACCTTGTGAACGAACCCCGTACTTAGACAATAAAGCTCCAAGATACTTGTTACAAAAATGTGAACCTTCATCACTGATTATAGTTCTTGGTGTACCAAATCTAATGAAGATGTTGTTCTTCATGAATTGAATAACCACTTTGGCATCATTGGTTGGACAAGCAACAGCCTCCACCCACTTGGACACATAGTCCACTGCTACTAGGATTTATAGATTGCCATATGAAGGAATAAAATGCCCCATGAAATCAATTCCCCAAACATCAAACAACTTTACTTCCAATATATTGGTTAAATCCATTTCATTTCTTTTAGAGATGTTTCCCACTCTTTGGCATTTGTCACATTTTTTAATAAATTGGTGGGCATCTTTGAACATACTTGGCCAATAAAACCCTAATTGCAAGACCTTTGTAGCAGTCCTATCACCTTGGTAATGTCCACCATATGGGGATTCATGACATTGACTCAACATGTCTTCTACTTCCACCTCAGGGATACAACGCCTCAAAATCTGATCTACATATTGCTTAAATAAGAATGGTTCATCCCAGAAATACCTTTTAACCTCATGTAAGAATTTCTTCTTCTATTGAGTAGTCATTTTAGGAGGTAGAAGTCCGCTGGCCAAATAATTAGGAAAATCAGCATACCAAGGTGTTTGTGAAAGGGAGACAACAAAGTAGTTGTTCATCGGGAAAACTTCCCTAATTTCAACTTCAGCTTCTTGGTTTGGATTTTCCAAACAAGACGGATGGTCAGCCACTTGATTCTCAGTTCCCTTTCTATCTTTTATCTCCAAATTGAACTCCTTGAAGCAATAGGATCCATTTAATCAATCTTGGTTTAGCATCCTTCTTTTGTACCAAATATTTTATGGCTGAATGATCTGTGAACACAATAACCTTTGCTCCCACTAGATAAGCTCTAAACTTGTCAAATGCAAACACAACTACCAAGAGTTCTTTTTCAGTGATAGTATAATTCAATTGTGCTCCCGATAAGGTCCGACTAGCATAATAGATTGAATGGAATACCTTATTCTTGTGTTCTCCCAAAACTTCTCCTATAGCCCAATCATTGGCATCACACATGACCTCAAAAGGAATGGACCAATCCGGTGCCACAATGATTGGTGTGGAGATTAGCCTCTTTTTCAACTCTAAAATGTTGTTATACATGCTTCATCAAAGCTGAACTGACTCTCATTTTCAAGCAAACTGCACAATGGTTTAGCTATTTGAGAAAAGTCTTTTATGAAACTTCTATAAAACCCAGCATGGCCAAGAAAACTTCTGATCCCTTTCACATTTGATGGTGTTGGCAATTTTTTTTTATTATAGCAACCTTGGCTTTATCAACTTCTAGACCATGTTTGGAAACCTTATGCCCAAGAACAATCCCTTCTTTAACCATAAAATGACACTTTTCCCAGTTGAGGACTAGGTTGGTTTTCTCACATCTCTTTAGAACTTTTGCCAAGTTAGTTAGGCATTCAACATATGTTTCTCCAAAAATAGAAAAATCATCCATAAACACCTCAACAAATTTTTCCACCATATCAGTGAAAATAGCCATCATGCACCGTTGGAAAGTGGCGGGGACATTACATAGACCAAATGGCATTATTCTAAAAGCAAATGTGCCATAAGAACAAGTGAAAGTGGTCTTATGTTGATTTTTAGGAGCAATGGCTATTTGATTGTAACTTGAGTATCCATCTAAGAAGCAATAATACTCTTTTCCAACCAATCTATCAAGCATCTGATCAATAAAGGGAAGGGGAAATGATATTTTCTTGTAGCCTTGTTGAGCTTTTTATAGTCCATACATATTCTCCACCCACTCACTATCCTTGTAGGTATCAACTTCTTGTTATCATTCTCCACAACTGTCATTCCTCCTTTCTTGGGAACACATTGTACTGGACTCTCCCACTTGCTTTCTGTAATTAGATATACTACCCCAACATCTAACCATTTAATGATTTCCTTTTTTACCACTTCCTTCATGATTGGATTTAACCTCCTTTGCTGCTCCATAGAATTATTACAGCAGTCTTCCAGCAGAGTTTTATGCATGCATATTGATGGGCTGATTCCCTTGATATCTGATATAGTCCATCCTAATGCTTTACTATATTTCTTTAGCACTTTAAGTAGCATATCCACTTGCTCCGCTGTTAGCACTGCTGAAATGATAACAGGTAGTGTCTTGGATTCACCCAAATAGGCATACCTAAGGTGTTCTGGAAGAGGTTTCAATTCTAACATAGGTGGCTCTTCAATTGATGGTTTAGGGGATTTAGTTTCAAACTTGGATAATACAAGAGGCTCAAATCGACTCCCTCTCATTGTCTCAGCTGGTCTTGCCTCTAATCAAGCCATGTATTTACTTGCTTCATCACCTACTGGTGTAATTTCTGATGCCAATGAAAGCTTTAGTGGGTTTTTAATGCACTTTTTTTCTCAAATTCTTCTAAAACTAGCTCTTCAATAACATCCGCATTTGAGCATTGCTCTATTTCATCTGGAGATTTCATTGCCTTAAGAACAATGAAAGTGACTTGCTCTCTATTTACCCTCATAGTCAATTCTCCTTTATGCACATCAATCAATGTCTTCCCACTTGCCAAGAAGGGTCTTCCAAGAATGATGGACACATCTCTATCGGCTTCAAAATCAGGAACAATGAAGTCAGCAGGGAAGATAAACTTATCAACTCTTACTAACACATCTTCAATTTTTCCTTCAAGATGAGCTAAAGATCTATCAGCCAGCTGTAGTGTTACTGTAGTTGGTCTTGCTTCTCCAACACCAAGCTTCTTGAAGATTGACATTGGCATAAGGTTAATGCTTGCTCCAAGATCACGAGGGCTCTCCCAATATAATTATCTCCAATAGCTCAAGGGATGGTGAAACTTTCAGGATCTTTTAATTTTGGAGGAAGCTTGTTCAGCAAGAAGGCACTACTCTCTTGTGCTATGGCCACTATCTCAAACTCTCCAAATCTCTTTTTCTTTGAAAGGATGTCTTTCATGAATTTCACATAATTTGACATTTGTTCAAGTGCTTCTACCAATGGTATATTGATGTGAAGCTGTTTCAGAACATCCAAGATTTTTTAAATTGATGGTCTTGTTGCTGCTTATGAAATATTTGAGGAAAATGAGGTGGTTTATAACTTTGTTTTTCTGGAGAATTCTGTTGCAATGGTGTTGTAGCCGTGGGTTCAATACTCTGTTCTGCAGAATCAGAGTGTTCCTTTTGAACAGTAATTGTATCTTCCTTCTCCCCTTCTTGGATAGAAATAGGTTCCTTCTGTTGCCTGGACTTTGAGTGAGTTTGTTCTAGAGTTTTTCCACTCCTTAATGAAATAATCTTACAATGCTCTTTGCTTTCACGCCTAGGATTTTCTGTGTCACTTGGCAATGATCCTTGAGGTTGATTGCTCAAAGCATTCTCCAGCTATCCTACTTGATTCTCCAGATTCCTCAATGAAGATGCTTGACTTTGAATAATTGCATCATTCTTTGCTATATACTCCTTTAATAGAATCTCTATTGATGAAGGGGGTTCTATAGGCTGGGCTTGCTGTTGAGCACTTGAAAATTGATGAGGTCGAATTGGCATGGAAGATGGACCAACATTTTGTCCTTGAGCATTCCAAGAAAAGTTAGGATGTTGTCTCCAACCAGGATTATATGTATTTGAATATGGGTTATTGGCTTTGTTGAAATTACCAACATAGTGGGCAGATTCTGGGTTGGATGGACAACTATCAAAGAAATGCTCCCCACCACAATATGTACAAGAGACTACTGTATTTTGTTGTGTTTGTACAGCGGCAGCAAGGTTCACTGATTTTAACACACTAGTTAAGGAGGACACTTGTGTGGTTAAGGCTGTCATTGCATCCAACTCATAAATCCCTGCTACTCTCTTATTTACAGCAGCTCTCTCAGCTGGCCATTGGTAGTTGTTGTTGGCCATTCTCTCCAAAATCTTATAAGCTTCATTGTAAGACTTTGCCAATATAGCCCCATTTGCTGATGCATCCACTATGGACCGAGTTTGTCCATTTAAACCATTGTAGAAAGTTTCCATTTGAAATCCAATGAGGAATTCCATGGTGAGGACATTTACGCAAGAGCTCTTTAAATCATTCCCATGCCTCATGCAAAGATTCACTATCCAATTGTTGAAAACCAATGATATCATTCCTAAGCTTAGCATTCTTTGTTGGAGGGAAATACTTCATCAAAAACTTTTCTACTAAATCATTCCATGTGGCTATAGACTGTGGGGGTAAGGAGTTCAACCATGCTCTTGCCCTATCCCGTAGCGAGTAAGGGAATAATTTCAGTCTGAAGGCTTCTTTAGTTGCTCTAGGTATCTTAAAAGAATCACTTACCCTCATAGTTTGAAGCATTTGGAACATCACCAGCTTAAGTTCAAAATGTAGTGCTTGGATTTCTGGCCGTACTATGCTTGGATTTAGCTCATGTAACATGGGTACAACATACACTCTGATGGCTCTATCTTTATCATCACCCTCAGCTGCCATATTATTAGCATTATTATTCACCCCATTTCCCTCTATTTCAGCCATTGTTTGAACTGCTGCTAAACCTCACTGTTGCCTTTTTCTAGTTCGAAATGTCCTTTCTATTTTGAAGTCAAAGGGTACCAATTTTTGATCAGGCAGTGTGTGCATACAAGTTGAAGCACGTGGTGAATAAAAGAAAACTAATATCAAAGTAAAGAAAATGCTGTACACAAAACTAGAAATTACTTCTACACCAATTATCAATAACAAAATTCTCCAGCAACGGTGCCAAAAACTTGTTGCTTGTGTCTAAAAATGCTGCGCAAGTGCACGTGTCGCAATCAAGTAATCTATAGTAAGTAGAGTATCAACCCCACAGAGAATTTTATCTTCAAATATCAATGTAAAAGGAATAATTTAAACAAGAATGAGAAAGTGATTTTGTGATTAACAAACTAAATGAATAAATGAAAGGTGAACTAAGCAAATGATATTTAATGAAAAATATGCAATAGAAGGAACTAAAGTAAGTGGTATGAGTGTTGGGAATCAATTTCTCTTTTCTGAACTTATACTGTCAAAACTACAACAACACTGCAACATAAAGTATATCAAATAACCTAGAACGAAATTACATACGGGTATCTTCCAACCCACATATGCATTAGCATCTTAATTCAAAATCCTCATATTCCTATGGAGAAGTGAAATGAGAATGCATGCCAAGTTTCAATCATGGCTACGTGAGGCCAGTGAGTATTCCTACCCTATCCACTACATAACTAAACCCAAATAAGGATTAAGCTAACTCACACCATTCAACATTTATCTAGACTTAATAACTTTCCAGTTAACTAAAATCACAACATTCATTCATGGATGTTCAGTCAATAAATGAAGTTACCATAAACAAACATGCTGAATTCATTGATAAATAAGATCTTCAATAAAGATAAATAAAACTGGATAATTACAGCATCAAAACTCAGGTTCAGGTACTCTTATCATCTCAACACAATAAGAGCTTAGCTCATATCAAAGTTCAATAGCAGAAAAATATAAACAGTCCTTAACATAGTTCAGCTAGAGTATGAAGATTTAAGAATTATAAAATCAAATAGAAAACTAGAAGATGCTTCCACACTGGTCCAGCTTCCTATCTCCAGCAGGTTGGCTTCTTCCACAAGCTCAGCTTCTTCCATTCAGTCCTCCTCCCTTCTCCTTTCTTTTCATCTGCCTACCTCTTTCTCTTTCCCCAAAAGTTCCTCCAATCATAGGGTAGAACATGGGCTATAGGATTAGAACATTCCCTTATGATATCCAGGGTTAAGATAATTCACTTATTGATAAGAAGAAAATCCATTTAGTTAGTCCTTTTTAGTCATTTCACCAAGTGATATTACGTGAGTTCAATCTGGGAATATTCTGCTCCGTGATGCTGCAGCATCTTTACAGCAAAGTGAAAAGACATGTTCTTCTTCTATGTTCCATGTTATGTCTTCATCTTTTATGGTTCTTCACCTACAATGCCAAGAGAAATTGGGGTAATCAAATTCATCCATTAATTGAAGAGAAATTCATGCAAGAATGACATAAATGACCTTTACAAGATTTAAAATGTTAAGACTCACTAAAACAACATCTAATGACAACTAACACTAAAACAAAGATAAATACTCTTAAATCAAGCTATCTCAAGTATAAAATTACCAAACTTAACTCTATTTCATAAAGTTATTATAAAGCGCAAGTCACGCTTCAGATTATGAAAGGCTCATCTTATTAATAAAATATAGTTATGCTTGTTATAGTTTCAATTATTGTCTCTTATGCATTTCTTTATAATCATAAAGAGAGAATATGTTTCGCTTTATTTATGGTAAGTTATGCAAAAACAAAAATTCATTTACTTTATTGTTTCACTTTCTAGTGAAAGATTGCACCTATTATTTACTTCTAATATTTTGAGTCACTTCTGGATCTATGACTCAGATTGCTCATCTATTATTTGTATTAACTATTATTGATTCGTAAAACCAGGGCTCTGATACCACCTCTATCACACCACACTAACAGGTCTCAGTTCCACCCGACAACTCGTGGGTGTGATTTGTCATAGGATCCACGGTCTTACCATCAATAATAATAAATGCAAAAAATAGAAATCAAGAGCAAGAGCAAGTTCAAATAATTAATCAAAAAGGTTACAGGAGTCCAAATACTCCAAGAAGGAATCAAAGAAAATAATCAAATCAAAGTAATCAAGTTTAAAAAATTATCGAGTTCAGTAGAAGCAAAATAAAATAAACTAAATCAATTTCTTTCCAGTAGATTTTTCTAAGCTGAAACTGATTTTCTAAATTAGCAAGAAAGGGGTCTCCAGTTCTTCTCCAAGGACTTCTCAAAATGCCTGGTTATCTGCCTTCTTCTGCCATCAACGGGTACTATAAGTGCACTCCAAGCATTCGCAGGAGGCTTCGTGAAATACATCTCCGTCTTCCGTTGATGGTACCACATCTTCTTCATAGATGATGTTGCTCTCACGCGGAACTTCTCCTGATTCCGTTGCACTACTGTCTATACAATTATTATATAACATACAAAGAAAGGAATGAGTTCTGACGAACCCAATAAGGATAACACATTTCTCATACATATGAAAATAGATCCAGCTATGCAAATATGAAATGAATAATATGGAAGAATATGAACTACTAAGATCTAACTATGCAAGTCTCTTGACAGTTGATCCTCTAGATAGGTCTAGTCACTATAATCCCTCACGGACTGGTTACCTCTATTAGGATCCTGGGTAAAGGGGTTAAGTCCTCATCAATCATCCATAGTTGGCGTTTAAGTCAACGCTCTCTTACCACGACCATTGGCATGAGTACTGGCGCATGTCGGGGTTTCTAATCCAATGCAAGGTAGTAACATACTACATGAATTCTAGATACTTCCCCTATGACACCAACCAACTTGGTTCCATATCCTTCTAACCCTATGGTCATCCACATATTGTTGGGGTGGATGTTCTCATGACCCCTCACGACTCCCTGGCCGCTCCTTGGATGTCCATGAGCCCAAACCCTAACATATGCAACCCTACCGTTTTATGATCAACAGTGGACCACTGAGTCTTCGCACGGATTGGTTACCGCTGTAGGATGAAATAGAGTCACATCACCATTATCACAGGTCATTTGGTTTCAATTCCCCTACTGAAAGGGTAGTAGCATGTAAGGGTACCTAGCCATGCAATCTATACTCCCTAGGTATGTCATCCAGTAGTCATGATAGTGCTAGAGGCATCAGTGAGCATGTGTCCCATATCACAACTCTCTGATATCGCAAGCAATGGATAAAAACACCACATACAACATACATTCAACATTAATTCAAAGACTTATACAACTATAGCAAGTTATATGAACAATGGAGAGTGTAAGAAATATACCATTTATCATATAGCATGTCATTACATATAAATAATAAAGTATGTCCTTACCTGTAAATATGTAAAAGCTTACTAAAATGCAAATAAACTTCACCCACAACACTTCCAACAAACTCAAAGAACACCTAAACATAAGGTTGCAAGAATATATGGAAGACATGAGTCAAAACAGAGCAAAGACAAACTTCATAGAGCTACTGTAACCTAGCCGGTCACTTGGGCCGGTCGGTTGGGTCAAGTGACTGCCATAAGCGACCACCCCTATTACAAACAGTCTACAAGTTTGAAATTCTGACTTTCAAACATTCAATTTTAATCTGTTTTCGGGATGATTTAAGTCTGAGTTTCACTCTTAAGAAGTCTATAACAAAGGTGCGAATTAGCAACCTAAAATTCTAAAGATTTATAATTCAATTCATCTCCTTTGATTAGATCTACCCTTTATTTGAATGCAATGATCTATTTCGGACAAGATCTTCTCAAAATCATTGATGGAGAATAGAACCAATACAATTTAGTCACTACCGACAAAAAGGGAATAGATCTACACCATTCCAAAAGATGAGGGAAGAGAATGGCGTGAGTGAAGATCACTACCTCTTCTAGATTCGCAAAACAGACGGGGGATAAATACTATTTCGCAATCCATGCTTCTCTCACCTTCCAGCATGTGTTTTCTGCCTCCTAACCGTCGACAGCAGCAATCTCAAGTAAAATAATGAGTAAAAAGGTCGGGATTTGCTATATATAGGGAACATGGGGCAAATTAGGGCAAAACCACGCAAGTAGACCATGGCGGTCACTTGGGGTGGTTGATTGGCCAATCAACCGCCTTAAGCAACCACCCCCTAGTACTTTTCAGTACTTGGGTGCTTTGTTTAAAGGATTGATCCCCATTTCAAACCTAACCCTAAACAACATGTGGGGGAGGTCTTACCTTCAATCCGAACATCTTCAAACATCTCTTGACTCGACTTGGAAATCCATTTTCCCAGCAGGGCAGGTTCTTCATCAAGAGAATCCAGATCCATGGACTCAGGATATGGATCATGGACTTCAATCCGAATTTTTTACAACTTATTCCAGCTTGATTTTCAAGGTTATCGGACCTGCAATACAGATTCCGAGTTAGAAATACGGGGGTTGTTACTAGATGAGTATCTTATGTGCAAGCTCAAGGATGCGACACATTTCATCCCTTATCCTACTCTAATAGTTTAGTAATTAAGTCATTTAATTTAGTAAATATTAAAAATTAATGAAAAATAAAAATTGTCCGGTTTTATGGTTCAAACTTCAAATTGAAAAAATCGGGTTGCATGAACTCCTTTTTGGTAACGTTTCATTGACACTTGTCAATTCTCAGATACTGAAGTTTTTCTAAAAATGTGATTTTCCTACCATAAATCTTACCCTCCGTGGTTTTAGGTAAGGATGAGTCTTTGATCTGCATCTTACGTTGATGGAAGAGTCTGTGATTTACATCTTCAATGATGATACATCTTGTGAGAAAACCTTTGTAAGGTGGTTTTAGGTAAGGAAGAGCCTATCGTCATTATGGCCACAATTGATCTTTACTCTAAAAGAAACCCTATTGTTGTTTTTTCTATTCTTTTAGGGTTTTTGATTCAGTTCTTCATTGATCTTTCTTCATTTGCAAG
The DNA here is from genome assembly GCF_041222555.1 of Hakea prostrata. Classification (NCBI taxonomy): domain Eukaryota; kingdom Viridiplantae; phylum Streptophyta; class Magnoliopsida; order Proteales; family Proteaceae; genus Hakea; species Hakea prostrata. The sequence continues at coordinate 240,373 of NW_028291169.1, read as the reverse complement.
CTTCAACTCCGACATGGTATTGATGGTTTCTCGCTCTGGTTTGACTCTTAAGAAGAAAGCTGAATAGATCTTTGTTAGAGTCATGATATATATAAATGTATTTTGATCATTGGGAATGGATATCTTTGGTTCTATTCTTCTTACTCCCACTTTTTTCTATGCTTTACATTCATCTATGGGATGCTGGACAACTCCATTCTCTTTTCTTGTAGTAGGCTTCTGCAACTACTACGAGATCTAACCAATGATCACTTGATCAAAACAGAATAACACCCTCTACCATTGATATGAATATAGATCCAGAAATGAAAAGAATAGAGATTGCTTCATTTGTTAATTTAATTAAAATAACCTCTTCCGTTCTTTTGCTTTGATACAATTGTTAAGATTTTTTATGTTTGAAGATTCAGATTTTATTGTCTAGAACTATTTACCAGTGAATTGTTGTCTCGCAAGTAATTTGTAGCCAAACATATATTGGCTCAAACCATTATATTAATTGGTACTTCACAGTTATTGCTGATGCAAAGTTTCTCACAGAATGGCTTCAGCACTCGCATTATAGTTACAAGGTATTTGCCATTCTCATTTTGTCCATACTAAATCCTTGCTCGATCTAGTGATTACATAGTGTAGAGCTTGGAAGTGATATTCTATACTTCGCACATAACCAATAACACAAAGGATGTTGCATGAATTGGATCAATGATTTACCAAGAGACTATTTAAGGTTTGTTTCATGTTTTCATTATAACTTTTAGTAAGGAATAATAGGTTTGTTTAATGTTTTTTTATTAGAATACATGCTTTGCATGTGTGTATGTAGAACATTGAGTTGAATTCTTGTAACCCTAAAGTAGAAAGTAGCAGTTCGTTTATTACTTAAGAAGGATGATAAATAAATAGCACACCACTGAACACAGAGAGTTCTTGCATCTTATAAATATTAGGGTGCTTAATTTTTAAAGTTGCTATGTATCTAAATGAACCTTTTTTTTTTGAAAGATACCTCATTCAAAAATATTTAGAAAATTGCATCACTATGTATGAAAAATCTGAAGAGTGATAATATATTAGTACTACAAGATATAAGTATACTGCAGTGGCAACATGTTATTTCCTATACCCATCAATGTTTGGCTGCAGTTGTTATATAAACCTATGATTTATCTTCATCATGGTTCAGTTTTAGACTTAGTTTTGGCAAGGCAGAAAATTGAGTTGGGGAGTTGACGCATTTATAATCTGAATGAAACTTGGTTCCTGATTCTGATAGGTTGTAACCTACGACATAATTTGGTCTATATGAAGACAGCGCCAGTATCAGTGTTTTTGTGTTTTAAAAAAAGAAATCGAAACACATAGAAGTTTTTGGACCCTAGGTTGGTCGGTTATGACACCCATCATCTCTAACAGGCTCCAGTCTATACATAATTTAGTAGTAGAAAGCTTACAATTAATGTAAATCAATTTAAAGAATCAGTAAAGTAAAATTGTAAAATACATCAATCTCATCTCACCTCTATCAATTCATGTTTCGTTCTCATGTTTAAAATACATCATTTGATCAAAACCTTAGTATGCGTTTGGTAACGTTTCTGTTCTGAGAAACCAGTTCTTATGCAAAACCGTTTTTTAATGTTTCTGTGCTAAAGGACCGTTCTTTGCTTGAAAATGGCGTTTGATAGATCCGTTCTGAAAATATTTTTAGAACACTAATAATAGAATAAGTTGGTGTTTTTTTTTTTTTTTTTTTTGGGTTGAAAAATAAAGTTGGTGTTTGAAAAACTCGTTTTAAAGCTTCAATTTGAACCAATTTTATCACTTTCGTTTCTGTTCTTTGGTAAAAACATCTTTTTGATGTTCTGCAAAAAGCATTCTTTAGAACACTTTTATGATCGGTTCGTTCTTAAAGAACAGAAGAACTAACCGTTTTATCAAACGCCTCTAACCCGTTCTTCCGTTCCCAAAGAACAGAAGAACACCAAAAACATTTTTTAAGAACGTTATCAAACGCGCCCTTAGAGACCTCTCTTAACTCTGTTGAAGCAAGTTAGCCTTTTATTTGTGACATCTAGGCTTCTGTCGCAAAATGGTAATTAATGACAATTTAAAACTCTACTGTGAAACCACTGGGATGATTGTGACCTATTGAAAACTTGTCTGGTCTTGGTTGTGATTCGACCTATAAATAACCTCGAATTGTTCCTTTCAATTGATCTGACATCTTGGTTGAGTCGATGATGTTTTCCTTTTTTGTTCCTTATCTCACATCAAACTTGCAAGAAAAAGATATATCATGGGGCTTTTGGGTAAATCATAGCCCAAACTTTTCCCACTGTCATAGTTAGAAGTATTATAGCGTTAACTCTAACCTTGCGTTGGGAACCAAATTCCTTTTGGTTTCCTCATTTGTATTTGAGTGTTGGTTTGAATACCTTATATTAAGAGTCTTTTAAGTTTCTTTATATATGATATAATCCCCCATCTTTGGAAATCAAGGTGAAATTTGAATTGAATTTATGTATTTGAAGAGCTTGCATTGCTTGTGTGTGTGTGAGTCATATGAGAGCACTTTTTATATTGTGATATTGTATGAGCACTCTTGATGTCGATACGCTACTTTGAACTGTCCCAAACGTAACTGGGTTTTTAGACAGAGATGAACTTGATCCAATTTGAGTCAAGGGTATAGTAGATTTTAGGAAATATGTATTTGAGGAGATAACTTCTTTGTTTATTTTATTATGTTTATGTTAGAAGTTAGATTCGTGGAATATTTGGTTTTAATTATTTTTACTTTCCTAATATGTAAAAATTTCCTAGTTAGCCTAGTTTTAGGAGAATTTCAATTTCCTTTATATATATGACGTAATCCCGCTTTGTGAAAAGCAGATTGGTGAATTTGATTGTTTTTCAGATTGGTGAATCTGATTGTGTGTGTGTGTGTGCACAAGAATATCCCTCTTCCCCACTAGATACCTGATACCTAAATATTCATGTTTAGTTCAACAAATGAATGATTTTAATACCACAAAAAAGGACAATATTTATGCTAAGGTGTTTTATATCCATTTTCTAGTAATTTGATATCATATTATTTGGTGAAGTAGCATGAAATATTGTTCTCTATTTTTTTTTTTTTGCATTGCAGTTGTTTTGGTTAACCATTATGAAAAAAGTGGTAATCTTCCTTCATTCGTTATCTCGATCTTGATTTTTTATTTATATATATATATATATATATATTATAAGATGCTATTGGGATTATGTGACACTATTCATATTCTTTTTCGTGAATCTTGTTCATTATTGATGATATTCTCACATTGATTATCATTTACTTCTATAGGTGGTTTTCTACACATTCATTGCAATAGAATTTTGGGAAGCATAAGATGACCTAGAGTGCTTATTGATCCTGATGCGTCCAAAATCTGCTCAGCCCTTAGATCTCCTGAGAGTGACCTGCAAAATAAAGCGTCAGATGTGGCCCGACCGTTGGGATCAGGATCCACCTCCGAAGGCTGTGTCAGTTGATGAACTTAATCAGAAACGGCTCTGCTAGAGCACAGAGCTAAGGAATGAATAACAAGAATACGATTCAGATAGTAAGCATCTGAGTGTTTTCGTCCGTCCCTACCTTCTGGGTAGGTGATGTCTTATATAGAGTGTACCTTCGAATCTCCTTCGTTGGATGTATTTAAACCTTCTTCGGATAGTCGTTGGATCTTAATTGATAGATCCATTGAGTGATAGACTTCTTCTAGTTTGGACTAGTAGATGACTCCTACGATAACCCGACTATTATCTGATGGTTATCCATATGATAGTCATGATTAACAGCCGCCGAATTCTGCTAGCCGTCATTAGGTTGATTAACCTACTCCGAAAGTATCGGATTAGGGCGTGCTTGTGACTGAGTTAGTTTTCTTCATTAGCAAGCTATCTCTTGGACCCGGCTCGCTCGGAAGTGAGTCGATTCCTTTCGTCCCGACCGGAGTAGAGGGTCGAACCAAGAATGAACCAAGTTCGATCACATTTTATCAGTATCACGAGCCCCCCAGACCAAGCGTTCGGTCGATCCCGAGGGCTTGGTTTTTAACTGGGTTCTTCGTCGAACAATAGTCTTGCATAATCCTCAACCCATTGAATGTCATATCACATTGAATGCGGTTGTGTTGCTTTTTCCTCGAGCATTGTGAGGGTGATGCCACGCGTCCTTTGCAGCCAAAACTATCGTTGCTCACGCAATCAAAATGACGGTTTTTGAACGCCGGTTTTGGATTCGTGAGTTCAAACTTTCGAACAGTCTTCAAATCTCGATCGTTGATGCCGAATTCATCTCGATCGTACACGTCCTCGAACACTCGTGCGAGTGCTTAAAAGCGGTTCACTGTCTCCGTAGCTTTCATTCTCCTTGTCTGGAATTTTAAAACCTTGTTGTCTTCTTCGCGCCTTCATGATCCTCCTGTTCTCGAGCTTTCTGCCTCAGTGATTCAGTAAGTTTACTGACTCCCTTAAAAAGTTTACTTTCGAATCCAGGTTTCTTTTTCCTCTAGAAACCACAATCAGACTTTTTAGTAATGGAGGACAGTAGGGTTTCTTCAGAAATTTCCCATGTGCCTAGTGTCGGTAAAGGCGATAGTGGTGATGAGGCCTTTGTTTCTGTCTCTTATAAGTAGTCGGATAGTGATAAGAAAACCCTAATTGCTCTTTGGCATGACTTCGCAGAAGTTAATCAACAGAGAAAAGTAGAAGAAAAAGATGAGACTTCTTCTGCCCTTCCTGAGTCTGGACCATCCATGACTCCTAAGGTGACTACCGAGTCCTCTGGGCAGTCAAAACAACCTACCAAGTCCAGCGGTGGACCTGATTCTGTTGCTTCCTCCTATAATGAGGAAAATCTTCCTTTAGCCGTCCAAGGTTTTGACTTTCCTTCTTCGTACCATCTTAGGGCTCCCAATTTTGATGAGAGAGTTGATTCGACCCTTTCAGGCGAATTTTCCCTGTATATAGATACTCTGGAAAGCGGGGTTCACTTTCCCTTCTTCAATCCTTTGTTTGCAGCCATTCTGAATCATTGGGACATTTGTCCCAGAATGTTTCTTCCCAATAGCTGGCGTCTCATCTTTGGCTTCTTGGGTTTATGCTTTGAACTTGGCATCACACCTTCTCTTCCACTTTTTGTACATTTTCATATTCTTTCTATTTCCCACCCTCATGGTTGGGTTGTGCTTTCTAAGCGCAACAAAGTTGAGCTTGACTGGACGGGCAGCATTCTTGCCAAAGGAACTTGCCCCTCCAATCATAAAGGATGGCGCAAGCGGTATTTTTTCTGCCGAGCGCCTCAATCAGATCTTAACTTCCAGACCGTCTGGAAGCAGTACACTTCGTACTCTGAGGGTAACCGGGTCCTTCCATTATCCAAAGAAGACAGAACGGCCATCGGGAAGATCAAGTCAATTCCATGGTATCAAGAAATATATGGATATGAGATGGAATACAACTCCATCCTTCAGTACTGGGGGTTGGCTCAACGTGAGCTTTCTAACTGCCACGTTTCACTTTCTTGAAAATATTGTGAATTTTTTCAACTCTGACTTTTGTCTTTCTTTGTAGTGCCTCCAAGAATGTATTCCGAAAGTCTTCGGGTGAAGGCTTCTAGGGCTGTTATGACTGCTGAACAACGGTCTCCTTGAGCCTTGACCACAGAACAGGTAGCTTCGCACCACCTCCAGGACCCTTCTTACAAGGGTATTAGGAACCTGAAGCCAGTGGTTGAGGCTTCGGGGAGATGGAAAAAACCAACGGTGGAAGAGGTAGACCTATTCTCCCATTTGAACTAAAAGGAAGCACGACTCAGTTGATGCTTCTGCCTCAAAGAAATCCAAGAAGAATAAAGACTCTGAGGAGATCTTCATGCCTCAAAGGACGCTGACGTGGATAGATCGGGCAACATAGGATCCTGAGAAGGTTGCTGAATGGAGCTCTCTCGGTCTTTTGCCTGCCGATCGTCAGGCCTTTGAAGCCCTGGAGGATGACGTTCTCGTTCGTCATTCCACAAGGTATTATTCTTCTTGATCTTTTGCTAATTGCTTTGTAATCTCTCATGAGATTTTCTGATAATCTTCTCATCCTTCTAGAGATGCTCTGTTGAGCTTTTATCAACACATGGAGGCATTGAGCCGAGTTGGTCGCAATGGCTCCTTGTTGCAGACCTGTGAAGAGAATTTGGCGAAGGCCAATTCTGAGGTGGACCGGCTGAAGAAAGCAGCCTAAAAGTTGAAGGAGAAGCACGATGAGGAGATGAATTCCTTGAAGAAGGAACTTGACTCGTCAATTACTCATGCTATTGCTGCCAAACGCGAGGCCAAGAAGCATAAAAATGAGGCTATTGCTTTTGGCGAGAGCCTCGAGTTTAAGTCCTTGGATAATGAATGCCTGTTGAAGATGGCAGTTCCTAGCAAGCCCGAACATATTAGATCAGATCTTCGGAGGGACTGCTTTCGGAAGTATCTAAACAGCGTCCCCTTCACTAAATTGTTTGGCTCCTTCAACCTTCAAGCTTACCGAGCAGGGCAAAATGACGTCTGGGAAAAGATCCTTGAATCTAACCCTTCCTTCGACACAACTCCCTTTCGAGAGGTGTGCCACAAGGAAATCTTCGGGAAGCTTATGTTGTCTTTCCCTGACTGGGAAATGGAAGAGGAGGATCCTATTCCAGCGGACCCAAACATCGAGGAGTATCTCATTGATTCGCCGCCCCTTCTCGATGAAACTCAACAGCCTGCTTCAGAGAAAGATCCTGATAAAGACTCCTCGGCTGACAGTGAGGAAGAATCATAGGAAACCATCTCTTTTTTTTTTTTTTTTTTGTAAGGGTTGGCCCTCTACAGTCTTAATAGATATCAGTCTTCTTTTTCTCAAACTCTTCCAATGATTGCCTTAATACTTCCTCATCTCATATCCAAAAAATTGTCTTAAGAACAATATGTGAATGATATAAGTTATCACGTAGATTAACTTGTACCTTAACGGGAGATAACATTCGGGATATCATGAAGAAGCGTTCAGGAGAGACGTGTTCGGCCTCTGAGCTTTTTGTGCCATCTGAACTCTTATCTCCCAACTGCTCCTTCATTTATGATGAAGTCCAAAAGTTTCCTTGTATTTGTATACCAATTGCCTTTCCCAAGCAATTGGAAATACTCTATTATTTAATGCTAGTGCAACAATTGGTATTTGGTAGTATCCTCATATCAGGTGCATACTGTTCCACGTGGAAACTTTGTTTAACCTTCGAATTTCAAATTTGAAGCGCCATTATCCCTTGATCGTTGATCCTGCATTTTTAGGAATTTGAAGCGTCTCTTCGATCCTGTCCCTTGATTATCTTGGGCTTTCATCCATCGCATCTCTCTTTGAGGCTATTTAAGCTCCTTAAGGGTACTTCATCCTTATCTCGCTATCTGCAAGTTATTTCTGTCTGATAGATTTGCAAAATGACATTCCGTCTTCCTTTGCTGTATCCGTACTCTTGTCCTCCAACAATATCTTCGATCAGAATCTAAACTAGTAAGTCTTCTTCTCTGTCTATGTCATGAATATCTTCTTCTCCCTAAGTAATCTCCATAGTATTCTTACTTGGGGTTTACTTATTACGGAAGTTCTAAGTGGTTCATGTTCAACAGAGATCTAGGGTTTTCCCTTTTCTGTATGTTGTTGGATTCTCGTACTGACACTGCTTTTTTGTATTTGCAGTGCCTCCCAGAATTAACTTGGACTTTATTAGGGCAAATTCCTGGAAGAAAACTACCCCAGTACCGACGAAGGTTGCTCCCTCTGAGGTGATTGCCGTTGGTGAATCTTCTAAACGTGAGGAGTCTGTTGTTGGTGAATCTTCATATCAGATTCCCACAGTTTCTGCTGATGTATCTCCTACTCTCCCTCTTCCTGAAGAGATCGTTCGGTCTTCCAAGGAGGACGTGGCTCCCTCCGTTGTTGCTTGTACTATCAATGCCCCGGTCGAAGAGACCGTTCGGTCTTCCATGATGAAGACCCTTCGGGCATCTGAGGAAGATGTGGTCCCTGCAAGTGCCGCTCCTATTTCCAACTCTAGAGCTTGTTTGGCAACCTCCTCCTCTCCTTCTCTGGAGCTGAGGATTTTGCCACTAGGAAGCGCCCTAGGTTGGATGATGATGTATATCATCCTTCTTGGTCGTTGAAGAGGTCTGACTTGATGACAGGTGATTTTGACAAGGCATTGGAATGGTGCACTGCTGTTCAGATGCCTGCCGAGAACAGAGCCCTCTCCACGATCCCAGACAGAAATTTCATGAAATCTCTGGTGATGTATGTTTTTCTTCATTACCTTTTTGTTCTGAATATTTTTCTTTCGCTCTTGACTAACTCTGAAGTTATTGCAGGAGTCTCACTGGTAACATCCACAACCAAGTGGAGGCAGCCTTTAGACTCAGTAGGCTGAGTGATGAAGTTTCCAGGCTTTAGGAAGACTCCAAAGCCAAAGACGCTGAGATTACTCGTCTTGGAAACCGAGCTTGGGAGATTGCACGAGAGAAGAATTTCGAGATCGAACGTTTCCGTTCGGATTTGGATGATGCCAGGGAGAAGATCCGTCGACTGGAGTGGGAAGTAGGAAAGCCAGGGGCGAAAGGGTCTGAAGCGGTACCCCAAAGGCAAGCTGTTATCCCTTTGCCCGAGTCCTTCCCAACTGATGTTCGCAGGGCTTGCATCTTCAAGTATTTGCACAGTAAGCCTTTTGTTGACATGCTGAACGCTTATAACTTGCTGGCATACCGGGATGGCGAAAACGAAGTATGGGAATCGATATTAAGGAGAAATCCTTATTTCAACACGACTCCCCACCGTGCCAATTGTCATCCTGAAGTGTTTGCAAAGCTGGGACTTCCTTTTCTTGCCTGGACCAAGGATGCAACAGACCTTCCACCTCCAGATTCGAATATCATGCATCATCTTGACGATTCTCCTCCCTATTCTCCTCTCAAAGGATTCAGCTATGAAGAGCTTGCCTTGAATGATGGTTTGATCAAAGATCAAACTTCTCCCGGCCAAGCTGGATAAAGAGTATGAAATTGCAGAGGATTTTGATAACATATGTTTTCCCGACTCTGTTCTTCTTCTTCTTCTTGAATCTGTGTTGCTTCTTGACTCTGTGTTGCCTCTGACAAAGCTGCTTCGATCTTTTTTAACTTCTTAATGATCATCGATATCGACTTTCTTTTTTGATCGAACGAAGATTGCACCCCAACACTTGTTGTCTCATATGTATGTTTGATGTAAAGGTTGGCCCCTTCTAGTCGTTTAAAGAAATAAAGAATTAACTTCATCTTTGAACTTTGTCAGTCACTTGAGTCATTGTTGCAGTAGGTCTTAGTTGTTCAAAACAATGCCTTTACTTAGAGTTTTCTGAAGAAATTCAATAAGTTTGACAAGGAACTCACTCGGGTTTTAAAACGATGCCTTGTAGAAGGAACTCACTCGGGTTTTAAAACGATGCCTTGTAGAAGGAACTCAATCGGGTTTTAAACCGATGCTTTTACTTAAGAATTTCCGGAAAAATTCAATTAGTCTGAGAAGGAACTCACTCGGGTTTTAAACCGATGCCTTCTGGAAGGAACTCACCCAGGTTATAAACCAATGCTTTTACTTAAGAATTTCCGAAAAAATTCAATAAGTCTGAGAAGGAACTCACTCGGGTTTTAAACCAATGCCTTTTGATTTTGTCGCTGGATCCATTCTTGAGTGTTGTATGATGCCCCCAATCAAAAGACAATATGTTAAAAACTGATAATTGTATTGATTGAGTTGGAATTTTTCACATCATAAATGAAAATGATAATCTTCAAGGATAATATTTCTTCAGATGCCTGGCATTCCACGAACGATCCAACTCTTTCTGGGTTGTCATGTTCTTCAGCTTATAAGCCCCCGAACCGACTGGTTTAATAACCATATATGGTCCTCCCCATGAAGGGTCCAATTTCCTTTGATGGCGTAGATCTGAAGCTAAGGTTTTTCTCAATACCAAGTCTCCTGCTATGTTCCGACGATTCTTCACTCGGGTATTATAATGTGACGCTATCCTTCGTTGATAATGTTGAGTTCGTGCTATTGCTTTTGCACGAACTTCATCCAACAAATCAAGGCTATCCAGTAGTCCTTGTTTGTTCGCTTTTTCTTCGAACTCTCTATCCCGCAGTGTTCCAGCCATTACTTCGACAGGTGCCAACGCTTCAGATCCGTAAGCCAGTTTAAAAGTAGATTCTCCTGTGGGCGTCCGAACCGTAGTTCGGTAGGCCAACAATACATTCTGCAATTCTTCGACCCACAAGGCTTTATCAGCCTCGAGCCTTCTCTTTATTCCCTCAAGTAACATTCGGTTTGTAACCTCTACTTGACCATTTCTTTGGGGGTATGCCACTGATGACATATGATGCTCAATCAAGTAAGTCCCGCAAAATTGTTCAAATTGTGGACAGTCGAATTGAGTGCCATGATCTGTCACCATTATTTTTGGCATCCTGAACCGATATATGATTGACTCGAGCACAAACTTCTCCACCTTTCTTTCAGTGATGGTTGCTAGGGCGCTGGCCTCAACCCACTTGGTGAAGTAGTCGATTGCTACTATAAGATATTCTCTTCCGCCTGACGCCTTGGAATTTGCCCATGATAACGATTCCCCACATCGCAAAAGGGATGGGATCTAAAATCGAAGTCATGGTTTCAGCCGGGCGTTTAGATACCGTAGCATGGATTTGACAATTGCTACACCGACGAACATATTCCATAGCAGCCTGCTGGAGCTTAGGCCAATACAACCCATACCTTAAAATTTTGTGTGCCAGGGCCCGACCGCCCATATGAGCGCCACAAATTCCTTCAGCCAGAGCTAATTTCGCTCCTTTGGGACCCAAGCATCTCAAAAGGGGTCTAGAATAAGATCTTCTGTACATCCTTCCATTCTGCATAGTGAATCGCGCTGATCGCACTTTGATTAATCTTGCCTCTTGCGGTTCTTCTGGTCGTTTATCATCTCTCAGATATTCTACTATTGGATCCATCCAGCAGCGCTCCACTTCAATATAGGAAATTTCCTTCTCGTGATAACTTGGAAATGTTATCTCCTCTATGTAGACCGAAGGGTCTAAATTCTTTTCTTTGGCATTGGCTAATCGGGATAGCTCATCTGCCATTGTATTTTCTTTTCTTGGGATCTGACATATTTTCAGATTCCTGAATTCTTTTTGCAATACTTGCACAATGTCTTGATATTTCTGTAACCGAGGTCCCTTAACACCATACTCCCCCTGTACTTGATTGACAATAAGCTGTGAGTCACTATAAATAGTTATGTCTGCTATCGCCAATGCTTTTGACAATCTAAGTCCAGCTATAAGGGCCTCGTACTCTGCCTCATTGTTACTTGCTTCGAATGCAAACCTTAGTGCATATCGAATAATAAATCCTGCTGGACTCTTCAGGAAAATTCCAGACCTTGCTCCCTGCTTGTTACTCGAACCATCCACATATACCTCCCAAATGGTCGGGATAGTGGGTTCGACAATTTCTTCTATTGGTGCAGTAGTTTCTACCACAAAGTCGGCTAGTGCTTGGGCTTTGATTGCCGTTCAAGGCTTAAAGCTTACTTGGAACTCACTGAGTTCAACCGACCAAGCCACCATTCTTCCAGACAAATCAGGTTTACGAAGAACTTTACAAAGGGGAAAAGTAGTAAATATCTCGATTGAATGAGCCTGAAAATAGGGCCGTAGTTTCCTAGCTGCTATCATAAGAGCTAGAGCCTGCTTCTTGATCTGAGAATACAATGTCTCCGCATCAAGTAGTACGTGGCTGACATATATTGGCCACTGCTTCTTGTCTTTTTCCCGAACGAGTACTGCGCTGACTGCCAAAGGGGATGCTGCTAAATATAGCTGTAAGATTTCTCCCTTCTCTGGTCGAGACAATAGCGGTGGTCTTCCCAATGTCTCCTTCAGTTCTTCGAAAGCTTTCTGACATTCCTTAGTCCACTTTGCATCCTTATTGCCCCTCAAATATTTGAGTGCCTTGAAAAAAGGGAGGCACTTTTCTCCTGACTGTGAGATGAAACGGTTTAATGTGGCTACTCTCCTCGTTAAGCATTGCACATCCCGAACAGTTTTGGGGGCTTCCATATCAATTAAAGCCTATATTTTGGCAAGATTAGCCACAATACCTCTTTGTGATACCATGAAGCCCAAGAATTTGCCTGACGAAACTCGAAGGCACATTTTTCCGGATTTAGCTTCATTTGGTATTTTCGCAGCACTGAAAATACCTCCGTTAAATCTTCAATATGTTTCGTCCTTGCAATGCTTTTTACCAGCATATCATCAACATAAGCTTCGACGTTTTTCCCGATCAAGTCTTTAAAAATTTTGTTAACGGCTCTCTGGTAAGTAACCCTTGCATTCTTCAGGCCGAACGGCATGACTTTATAATAAAAGCTTTCACGATCAGTCATGAAAACCGTGAACTTTTCCTCCTCCTTGTTCATGAGGATCTGGTTATATCCTGAGTAGGCATCCATAAAACTCAATGTTTCATATCCTGCAGTTGCATCTTTCAATAGATCAATCCTAGGCAACGGGTAATAGTCCTTAGGGCAAGCCTTGTTGAGATCGGTGTAATCGGTACACATTCTCCACTTTCCATTTGCCTTTTTGACCATTACTACATTGGCCAACCAGATTGGGCATTCAATTGGTTCAATGAAACCAGAACTCTTCAATTTTTTTCAACTTCGCACCGAATGGCTTCGTATTTTTCCATGGAGAAATTTCTCCTCTTCTGAACGACTGGTTTTACCTTTGGATCTATCCAAAGTTTGTGTTTTGCGACATGCCGATCAATTCCTGGCATGTCATCTGCAGACCATGCGAACACATCACTATTTTGTTGAAGAAAAGACTTCAACTCTTCTTTGAATTCTTCCAGCTGCTCCGATCCGATATAAGAAACTCTTTTTTCATCATCGGGATACAACTGGATTTGCTCCAGTTTCTCTCTGGCTAGGGCCTTTGCATTTCTGCTTCGTCCCAATCATCTCGTACCTCAATTGGTAGCGCTGTCACCTTTCTTGGGCCCTCCTTGTCTTTTAAATATGCAATGTAACACTGCCGAGAAATTCTCTGGTCAGACAAAACTTGACCAATTCCCATCTCAGTCGGGAATTTTATTTTCAGGTGCTTCGTTGAAACGATAGCACCTAACTTCGACAAAGATGGTCTCCCAGGGATGACATTGTAAGCTGGGAGATCTCGAACTACGAAGAAATTTACCCGAACGGTAGCCTCTTTGGGGAAGCTTCCAATTGACAGGTCCAACTAGACTGATCCTTCCGCTATTGTAGACGATCATGCAAAGCTGTATAGATGTGTGGATGATGGCTCCATCAAGTCTTCATCCACCTTAAGTTTCTGATAAGCTGCATAAAATTAATAGGTCTGCAGCAGACCCGGTGTCAACTAACACCCTGTGTATCTCTCGGCAGGCAATCTCTACCTTGATGAATATGGCATCATCATGAGGTAAACAAACGCCTCTTTCATCTTCCTCGCCAGAGGTGATCGAACCCTCACCATTTGGCCTTTTACGCTTCTACGTCTCTCCGGTCCCAACGAATTTGGATTTTGCTTTCAGCTTCCGAAGTGATTCAGGCTCAGGACCTCCAAAGATTGTAAGGATCGGTGACCAAGTAGCATCAATCACCTCCTTACCCTTCTTAGATTTGGGAGCCTCCTTCGGTTGGTCCGGGCTAACCAAACGGTTTCTTTTTGCACCTGCGTCACATGGTTCCTCTCGTCTTCTGTTGACAAAATTGGACAAGTGTCCCTGGGATATCAATCTTTCAATATCCGCCTTTAAATGTCTGCAATCATTGGTATAATGACCGTAATCCTTGTGGAAACGGCAATACCTTTCTCGATCCTGCTCCCCAGGTTTTGTAGGAAGCTTCGGAGGCCACTTCAAGATATTCCGTTTCTTGATAATGTTTAAAATATCAGCCCGAGGAGTATTTAATGGAGTATACTCACTTTTGTCGGGAGATCTCTAGCGCCACGCATGATGAGGCTTTCCAACTCGATCACGAATATTCTGCTTCTGCTTGTTCTCAGGAGCCTCCTGTTCCTTTGCAGAGGCTTTATTGTCCCCCTGGCGTGCGTCTAGGATTTCCGTGACTTCCACCTGCTTTTGGCTTCTCTGTACCAATTCAGCATAAGTTGTAGGCATATCTTGAAGTAATAACTCCAAGAGTCGTCGATTTGTGAGTCTAGTGAACAAAGCAGTTTTAGCTACTTGCTCATCTAGATTCTCTATCTCCATTGGAACCCTATTGAATCTTTTCAGGTATTCCCGAATCGATTCACTCTTCCCTTGTCTAATAGTAAACAAGGTTTCCTCGGCCTTCTTGATCTGGATTCCACTCTGGAATTGTCCTATGAATTTACGTGCCAATTCGTTGAAATTCAGGATCCTTCCTGATGGGAGGTTCGAGAACCATTTCTGTGCTGCTCCCGTCAAGGACGAACCAAAGACCCTGCAAAGGATTTCATCAGAATTACCTGCAACAACCATAGTTTGCTAATAATAACTGATGTGGGCCGTGGGATCTCTAGAGCCATCGAACGTGGAAAAAGTTGGCAAACGAAAATTGTGAGGAAATTGATATTCAGCAATGGGCTCGGAAAATGGAGTCTTTCGAATAACTGAATAGATATCATCAGTTATTCTCCCTCTCGCCAATTGTCTGAGCTTTTGATTGATATTGACCAATTCTTGACCAATATGTGCTGACCGATTCCCATCTACACGATCACTCCCTCGAGCAACACGATCATTCTCTCGAACAACACTATCATTATCTCGAGCAACACGATCATTATCTCGAGCGACGTGATCATTATCTCGAGCGACATGTCTGTTGGTTGGTGAGTGAGTTCGAACTCCTGCACTCAACCTTGTATTTGATTTGGTAGTGCTCCCTTGTGGTCCATCAAACCGATTGTCACGCCTAGGGAGATCCTCATTTCTCCTAGGTACTCGGTCGCCTTCCCGGAAGTTCTGACCGACATTCTGTTCATCGATAAGTCTTTGATCCCGCCGTGATGCACGCCTTCCTGCATCACGATGATTGTGTTCTTGCGGTATTACCACTTGTCTGGTCAGCGCACGGAGTGCCTAACTTACCTCCAGCATCTGGAGTTTCAGTTGATACTGGAGTAAATCTGGAGGATTATTACCCTCCTGACCACCATCTACTTCGAGCGGTCGACTTCCCTGTGAAATATCTAGATTGTTCACTCCGGGAATTTGGACTCCAGCATCTCGTTGTGCAGCAGCTGCTGCTGCTGCCACTGCTGCCGCTGATCTAGTCACCATAGCTTTCTGAAATGTTTCCCACAGACGGCGCCAAATGATGCGTCCAAAATCTGCTCAGCCCTTAGATCTCCTGAGAGTGACCTGCAAAATAAAGCGTTAGATGTGGCCCGACCGCTGGGATCGGGAGTCCACCTCCGAAGGCTAAGTTAGTTGATGAACTTAATCACAAACGACTCTGCTAGAGCACAGAGCTAAGGAATGAATAACAAGAATACGATTCCGATAGTAAGCATCTGAGTGTTTTCGTCCGTCCCTACCTTGTGGGTAGGTGATGTCTTATATAGAGTGTACCTTCGAATCTCCTTCGTTGGATGTATTTGAGCCTTCTTAGGATAGTCGTTGGATCTTAATTGATAGATCCATTGAGTGATAGACTTCTACTAGTTTGGACTAGTAGATGACTCCTAGGATAACCCGACTGTTATCTGATGGTTATCCATATAATAACGATGATTGACAGCCGCCGAATTCTGCTAGCCGTTATTAGGTTGATTAACCTACTCCGAAAGTATCGGATTAGGGCGTGCTTGTGACTGAGTTAGTTTTCTTCCTCAGCAAGCTATCTCCTGGACCCGGCTCGCTCGAAAGCGAGTCGATTCCTTTCGTCCCGAGCGGAGTCGAGGGTCGAACCAAGAATGAACCAAGTTCGATCATATTTTATCCGTATCAGATCCATTTTCAAAATGTCACAATTAGCTATGATTTTGGTGTAAGACTTCAATTCGAATTCATTAATTTCCTACAAGCTAATACGCCTGCTCTTGAGAGTATGACTATTTGTTGCCACAGAAAAATTGATGCCGTTGGCCAACCTGTGGAAGGGTCAAGGGTTTTTGGAAGAATTATTGCAATTGCCTAAAGCATCCATGGGTGCACAAATTAATTACTTTGAGCAACATTGGCTTTGTAGCACTTAATAAATGAGGTGCAGATGATAGTTATGAATTGGCACTAGAAATCAAGATTGTGTATGCAACCATTCTATATGATCACATTATAGCAAGTTGGATTTTTGAGGATGACATACTTGCCCCTTTAACAAGAAGGAACCAAACCTATACCTTCTTCTCTGTTTCTCTTTCTTCAACCACCACTCCTTTCTCTTTCTGTTTCTTAAAAATTCAATGTTAAACTTGGTATTTCTCTGCTTTTGATGGAATTTTCCTTACTTTGCAGCGTAGAGGGAGAACCCAAGTCGGTAGTGGACATTTCTCGTAGGCCACTTCAGCAGCATTCAAGGGATATGCCTGGACTTGCACCCTGCTTCCCTGGGGAAGCTACCTCTTACTGCTTCTATGCGGAGGACCAAAATTCCAAGCATTTCCTATATGTCCTTGCAAAACCTAGTCCTTTGCCTGCGGCTTTGAACCGAATCCACCAAGCCAAGACCAAACCCACCAAACCATCCTTTCAGGCAATGCACCCCAGGTGGCCTCCCAATGCATATGTAGCTGCTTCCAAGAACGTTGTGCAGTTTTTTGCTACAAATCTCCATTTCCAAGCAAACCATGACAATTAGTGAAGGGCATTGTGGGTGCTTAGTTTCAAGAGTTTCAATGCTTTGTGGTGACAGACTTTGAGGAGACCTGTGACAAGGAAAAGAATCCCCATCCACAAGAAATCATTGAATTTCCATCTTTCCTTGTGAACAGTGTGACCAGGCAACTATAGACTTCTTTTCAAACATATGTGCCGCCTACGCTTCTCCATAACCTAAGTAATTTTTGCAAAGAGCTGATTGGCATTCAACAAATTCAGGTGGATAGAGGCATTCCAGTAGGTGATGCTTTGCTTATCCATGATAAATGGGTGGAAGATAAAGGAATTAAGCACACTAAATTTGCGGTGGTAACATGGTCAAACTGGGATTGCCGGGTAATGTTGGAATCTGAATGCCGCTTCAAAAGGATCCAAACACTGAAAAGTGATGAGTCCGTAGTCCGAGTTGATGGGAGCCATAGGATACGCTGACTCTAGTGTGAAGGATACGGAACCGAGTTGGTCAGTGCCATAGGGAAAGTATCCGGATCTGACATGATACGACTGAGTAGATGACTTGCATTGGGCTAGGCTTCGCCGTGACATGCGCCAATACTTATACCAATGGTGATGTGAGAGAGTGGTGACTTAAACCCCAACCATGGTTTTGATGAGGACTTTACCAATTACCCCGGCAAACCCAAGATATCATGTATGATTGAGGGGGAGTGACAGACGACCTAAAGAAGTATGGTGCTATGGCTTAAAGCATGTCTACCTTAGAGACTAGCATACTTAGGGTTAGAATCATATATCATCATCGTCTCATATCATCTTGCATCATATTGTGACTTGTATCGATGAATTGTATATTATGAAACGACTTGCCTTGCTGAGTTCTTTTGAACTCATTCCTTTCGTGCAAATTGTTAGATTATATTGCAGGTAGAGAAGACTCTGATGGCACACTCTACGTGATAAGCTATGATCCCGCATACTACCCTTCGGGTGATGGCTGCGATGAGAGTCAGGATTATTGTGCCGAGGAGGATTATGGTTCATACCAGGGTTAGCCCCAGGAAGGTGAGGAAGCGGCCGTGCTGGGTTCACTTTGTCCACACTTATGAAGAAACAATCATTAGGATAGAAGAAACCTTTGCTTAGTGCCCCATTTCCCTGGATATTGTTAAACACTTGGTTATGTTGTATTAACTCTTTGAATTTACTCTTGATATTGGGATTTGTAACTAAAGTGATTAACCATCTTTCAGCTGCTTCTGAGGAAGAGTGACTTCTGATCACTTTCTTTCTCTTTTGAAACTTTATTGATATGTATTTGATCTTTGATAATTTCTGCACTCTGATTGATTATCTTTTCTTATTCACTTGATCTGTTTATTACTTACTTTAAACATTGATTATATTGTTCATGATTATGTTATCGTGTATGTGGGAGGCATGGCCGCTCGATCTTGATCTTCTATGGATCACATCCTGGGTATGCTAGATGGGGTACCGGCTGGGTGGATGTGACACATACTGTTCTTAAGGATCCCTCCAAGTTCCGGATCTATCCAAGCCCCGGAAGACCAATTTCGGACCAAAATCCCCAAAACCCATTATGTAGCCCTGAAGACAATTTTGGTTGATCATCTTTGGTCGATGCCATCGACCAAGAGCATCGACCAAACTTGTTGCTGACAGCAATTGCAATCAGTTTTGACCCGTTTGACGTCCGATCTTCTCGATTTCTTCTCTAATCTCTTATTTATGTTTGTTTAGGGTCTTAACACTACTTTTGGATCATTCCTTGGTAACTCTTGATTCGTCATCAACTCAACTTAAGGTAAGGATGGTTATTGCCATAAATACATAGGCTATGTACTTATGTTTTGATGCTTATAATTTAGTGAACATAGTCTCTTAATTGCTTTGAATATCATAGGACTGCTATACATGTTTTAGAACAGTAGTAATGTGATTTCATGCTCTCTTGTTATAATACTTTATTATTCTTGCTACTTGTATATACGATGGATCACTTCGATATTATGATCTAATTTTTATCATGATGATGTATCAAATGTATGAGATATGATGGACTTGAGTATGTGATTGCCTAGGTATAACTTGGGATTGGGGAGTGTCCTATTGACGCTTCTGTCCTTGGGCATCGGAGGGAATAGTATGGGATGTTCTCCGAAGGTGCCTATCGACACTTTCCCAGGTTATTGATTGACATGTATAGAATTGTCTAGTTGTGTAGCTAGGATTGTCCTTGTCGTGTCAGACCCGAATCGGAAGGGCATTGAGACCAAACGACCCGTGGTAGTGTATGGTTTGATGGGCGCTCAAGACCGGTAACCAACCCGGGGGAGGACATAAACCATGCTACGGATACTCGAAAGGGGCCATTTATTGGTTGGGTTGCAAATAGCTAGACTTGGGCTCACGGGCGCTCGAAGATCGGAGAGTCATATCAGTGAGAGGACGTGAGAGCTTCTTGTCTACTATTTGTGGATGACTATAGGGTTGATGAGTCCGGTGGGTAATATCTGTGACTCTAGTGTGAAGGATACCGGAAAGAATCCTAGGATGGGAGGAATGGAAGTATCCGAATCTAACTTGATACGACTGAGTAGGTGACTTGCATTGGGCTAGGCTTTACCTTGACATGCGCCAATACTTAGACCAAATGGTGATGTGAGAGAGCAGTGACCGAAACCCAACCATGGATTTGTCCGAGAGGGATACAGGACCCAATTCCCCCGATATTGAGTGACTGAGTGTCACATCCACCCAGCCGGTATCCTATCTGGCATACCCGGGATGTGATCCACAGCCCGAAGATCCAGATCGAGCGGCCATGCCTCCCACATACACGATAACATAATCATGAACAGTATAATCAATGTATAAAGAAATAATAGATAGATCAAATGAACAAGACAAGATAGATAATCAGAGTGCGGAAACATTTAAGTATCAACTTCAAAGTGATAACATCTCAAAGAGAAGGAGTGATCAGAAGTCACTCCTTCACATATAGCGGAAGCAGTAGTAAATCAAGTTTAGTTACAAACAGTATCATAATCAAATCCATAAAAACTGGAGAGAGAAGATTCCAAATGATTACAGTCATCCAGAGAAATGGGGCCTACACATAGGTTTCCTCTATCCTAATGATGTCCTCTTCAAAAGTATGGATAAAGTAAACCCAACGTGGCCGCTCCCTCACTAATGTGGGGCTAACCCTGGTACGCACTATAATCCTCCTCGGTATAGCAATCCTGACTCTCCGCGTAGCCATCACCCGAAGGGTAGTATGCAGGATCATAGCTCGGGTCATAGGATGTGCCATCAAGGTCTTCTGTACCTGCAGTGTAATCTAACAAATTGCACAAAGGAATGAGTTCAAAAAGAACTCAGCAAGGCAAGTCGTTTCATAATCCACAGTTCAATCAACACAAGTCAAAATATGATGCAATATGATATGAGACAACGATGAATGATGATTCTAATCTTAAGTATGCTAGTCTCTAGAGTAGACATGCTTTAAGTCATGGCACCATACTTCTTTGGGTCGTCAGTCACTCCCCCTCAATCATAAGATATCTTGGGTTTGCCCGGGGAAGTTCGGTAAAGTCATCTCAAAACCATGGTTGGGGATTTAGTCACCACTCTCTCACATCACCGTTTGGCATAAGTATTGGCGCATGTCACAGTAGAACCTAGCCCAATGCAAGTCATCTACTCAGTCATATCATGTCAGATCCAGATACGTCCATTCCTCGCCCCCGGCGATCCTTTCCGGTATCCTTCACACTAGAGTCAGCGTAATCCTGGATTACGGACTCATCAACCCTATTGGTCATCCACATATAGTAAACGGGAAGCTCTCACGTCCTCTCACGGGTTGGTTACCGGTCTTGAGTGCCCGTGAGCCCAAGTCTATCCATATGCAACCCTACCAATAAATGGCCCCTTTCGGGTATCCGCAATATAGTTCAAGTCCTCTCACGGAGTGGGTACCGGTCTTGAGCGCCCTTCAACCATATTCTACCATGGGTCGTTCAGTCTCAATACCCTTCCGATTCGGGTCTGATACAACAAGGGAAATCCTAACCATACACCTAGACAATCCTATACATGTCATCCAATAACCGGGGAAAGCATCGATGGACACCTTCGGGGAATATCCCATACTACTCCCTCCAATGTCCAAGGACAGAAGTGTTGAAAGGACACCTCTCAATCCCAAGTCATACGTAGTCAATCACAATCTCAATCTCATCATATCATAGTAAATCAATGATTCGTCATATAAACAATTACATATCATAACATGATTGATCATACATGAATCATAAAGTAAGAATGGACATGATATTCTAAATGATACATACATTCTATTATTGATAAGGAAATACATATCAATCATGTATAGTAAAGGATTTCTCATATGATCATAACCAATAAGTTCTCATAATGTAAGCATGTTGGTATAATTAACATAATTAAGTTAACGACTGTCCTTACCTTAATCAAGTTGTAATTAAATTCAAGGATCACCAAGAATGGTTCCAAAGTCAGTGTTGTTACCCTTGATAACACACAAGCAACATCAGAGAAGAAAACATTCAAATCGGGGTTCAAACGGATCAATTCGGCTGAGTACAGGGCGTTAACAACTCTTGGCTGACTGGCTTGGTCGACTGTCAGTCGACCAAGCAGTCGACCAAGACTTGTTAACTTCTGGGCAGTAATGGAAACGTGCTCAGAAGCTGCCCTTCCACTGCTCCGATTGACATGAAATTTGGAGGGCATGCTTATAATAGTAAGAGGATATTACACACCAATTTTAATGATGATCCAGCGGTTCAATCAAAAATACCCAATTCGAAATATTAGGTTCTATATGGTAATCCTCAAGAATCAAAATGGAATTTATAGAAATTGTAAAGGATGGTAGGAATCAATCAAATAAAGGATAAGAATTGAGTTAGAGTCTTAATTTCATTATAGTCTAAGCTTAACATGCATCTACATATCAGATTGAATCAAAATAGATTAATATTGAAGAGGATCAAAGTGATGAAGTGAAATTAATCTTAATTGAATCATAGCATATCATGAGTGAAGATGATTAAGGAATTGAAGAGGGGAAACTCATGGTTGAGTGTTTGCAAGATTGCAGCACTTCAGCCATAGTCTCAAGATTATCAAATGATAGGAAAATGAATAGATTAGAAGTGGATAGAAAGAATCATACCTTGGATTGATGATTAACACATACACCAATGATTAGAGTCAAAGATCTTCCCAAACTTCAAAGAATAGCCCAAGAGAGTGTCCAACCTCGAGCTCTGGAGTGCCAATGATTAGGTTAGGTCCTCATTCACGAGTTCCAAAAAGGTAGGGGCAAAATGGGAAGAGATTTCATGAATATTCGAATTTCATGACTCTTGGTCGACTGGCTGGTCGACTGTCAGTCGACCAAGCACTCGACCAAGCACTCGACCAAGCTATGACAGCAACTTCAGGAGTGGATTTGGAAGGCTATACAGGGTCAAATTGAGTGGGGTTTTCTCCTACAAGTCAATCAACAAGTCTAGTTTCAGAAAATACCTTCGGATTGATCACGGGGTTCCGGGAAGTGATTCAACTAATTCAATCTTCATCGATGCGCAGATTTTTACTCAACACTGACAAGGTGCACAAGTGAGGGGCATCGTTGTCAATGTCCATAGGCTCAGCATCAAGCATCAAATCATCCACTAAGAGGGCCCACAAGTCTCTTCTACCACCACTTTGGGTCTTCGGACCTGCAACAGTATGAAATCCGGGCCGAGTCAGGGTAAGGATAAGGCCAGATTTTACACTGAGACTTTCCTAAAGAAGTATTGTGCTATGGCTTAAAGCATGTCTACCATAGAGACTAGCATTCATAGAGTTAGAATCATACTTGCATCACATGTTTCATATCATATCATATTGCATTATGTTATGATTTGTACTTATATGGTTATGAATTATAGAATAACTGCCTTGCTGAGTTCTTTTGAACTCATTCCTTTTATGCAAATGTTGTTAGATTTTCCCGCAGGTGCTGAAGACTCTAATGGTACACTCTACGAGACGGACTTTGATCCCTCATACTACCCTCCGGGTGGTAGCTACGGTGAAGATCAGAGTTATGGTGCCGAAGAGGATTACTCTACGTACCAAGGTTAGCCCCACTATAGTGAGGGAGTGGCCGTGCTGGGCTTTCTTCGTCCACACTTCTGAGGAGATAATCATTAAGATAGAAGAAACCCTTGCTTAGTGCCCCATTTCCCTGGATTTTTGTTGAACATTTGGGATATGTAATTATCTTTCTTTGAGTTACTCTTTAGACATGGGATTGTAACTTAACTTGATTTTTACTACTTTTCTGCTGCCATTGAGAGAGTGATTTTCACTCATTTTCTCATTCTTATGATTATACTTATACACTTGGTATCATTTATTTCCGCACTCTGATTATTTGATCTTATCTTATTCATGATATATGTTATTTATTGCTTTTACCTTGATTATCATTGTTCATGATTGTGTTATCGCGTAAGTGGGAGGCATGGTCCCTCGATGCTTGATCCTTGGACTGTGGATCACATTCCCAGGTATGCCAGATAGGGTACCGGCTGGGTGGATGTGACATTTAGACAATCTGATTTGGGCAATATGGGTTCCAAATGTGTCTTCACCCCAAGAAAAGTCAGCCCAAACCTTTAAGTTTGCACCCTAGAAAGGTTACTTAAGGTGTAATCAAGTTATGTTCACTACTTAACAGAATAACAATAGGGAGAGAGAGAGAGAGAGAGAGAGAGAGAGAGAGAGAGAGAGAGAGAGAGAGAGAGAGAGAGAGAGAGAGAGAGAGAGAGAGAGAGAGAGAGAGAAAAGAAAAAATAGGAGGAGGAAATTCAATGTTAAAAACGAACTCGAAAATAGGTTTATATAGAGCCCCAAAGGCTGTGGGTGAAAGGGTAAGGTAACCTCTCTTTGTGAGGGTACCTATTCAGCTCAACTCCCTATAGGAAGGTACCTATCTAGCTGACCTCCCTAAAAGAAAGTGCTTCTCTAATGGCATCTCCACGCTTTCACCCAGCAGTGGGCTTTCTAGATTAGGGCCCATGACAAAATGGACCTTTCGGATAAAGGCCTATTGTCACACCCCACCCGCCGGTCTCAATTAAGCACCCGACAACCTGTGGGAGTGAACCGTCACAGGATCCACAGTCTTACCATCAATAATAATAAATGCAAGTAATAGATAATCATGAGCAAGAATAAATGCAATAATTAATAAAAAGATTACAGGAGTCCAAATACTCCAATAAAAATAATAAAGAAAAGAATCAAGGATAAAAAAGAATAATGAGTTCAGCGGAAGCAATTCAAAATGACTAAATAAGTTTCTTTCCGATTTCTTTTTTTTTTTTAACTAAAAACTGGTCTTCTAATTTAGCAAGGAAAGGGGTTCTCTAGTTCTTCTCCATACGATCGGCAAAATGTCTGGCAACTTGTCTCCTCTGTCCATCAATTGGTGCTATAAGCGCACTCCTTGCACTTGCAGGAGCTCCCACACAAGCTATTTGCATCTCCCACTGGACGTGCCACATCTTCTTCATATAAGAAGGGTCTTTCATAAAAATCACTTCCAACTTCCAACATTTGGCCACCATCTGAGTAGTTTAATACAAACAAAGAAAAGGAATGAGTTATGACGAACGCAGTAAGGACAACATAATTCTCATCCATATGTCAACACCATCAGCAATGCATATATGATATGTATGATATGCAAAAGTATGAATGCTACTAAGATCTAAATGTGCAATTCTCTAACAGTTGACATGCTTTAAGATATACACCAGCCCTCCTTTGGGTAGGTCTAGTCACTCTAATCCCTCACGGATTGGATACCTCTGTTGGGATTCTGGGTAAAGGGATAAGTCCACACTTGGCTCACAAACCATGGCTGGGGTTTAAGTCAACACTCTCTTACCACGACCATTGGCATGAGTACTGGTGCATGTTGGGGTTTCTAATCCAATGCAGGTCATAATGGTAACACACTACATGAAGTCCAGATACATCCCCTATGGCACCAACCAACTCGGTTTAGTATTCTTCGCAACCTAGGAATGAGAACCCTCATGGACTGACAACCGCTATTGGACTCCACTCCCTAACCCTATGGTCATCCACATATTGTTGGGGTGGAAAGCTCTCATGACTCCTCACGACACCCGGTCCGCTCCTTGGACGTCCATGAGCCCAACCTTAATATATGCGACCCTACCATTGTCTGAACAACAATGGACCACTGAGTCTCCACACGGACTGATTACCACTGTAGGATGAAACAGAGTCACATCACCATCGTCATGGGTCATCTGGCTTCAATTCCCCTACCGAAAGGGTAGTAGTATGTGGGGTACCTAGCCATGCAACTCTAGACTCTCCCTAGGTATGTCATCCAGTAGTTATGATAATGCTGGAGGCATCAGTGAGCATGTGTCTCATACCACAACCCTCTGATGTCTCAAGCCAAGATATCCTAATGGAATACCCTTTCCATCAGAACCACAACATTCCAATCATCAATTGATAAAGTACATACAAGAATATTACAAATAGCAAGTATATAATAGGATCAGCATGCTTATTACAGTTACAACAAGATATACAATTAAAGAATAGTAAAGAAAGACATTGATCTAGCATGTTCAAGTCATTACATAAAGATAATAATGTATATCCTTACTTGAATTACGTAAAAGCTCTTTAAAATGCAATCCACAAGTAATTATAAGACTTTCAGTAGAAAAAGAGGACACCTATAAACAGGGTTACAAGAACATGTAAGAGTCAAGAGTCAAATCAAAGCCAAACTCAAACCTACACAGTCATTGTGACCTAGCCGGTCGCTTGGCTCAAGCGACTGCCTTGAGCAACAACCCCAAAAACAGTGTATTTTCAATCTGAAACCCATGCTTTTGATCATCCAATTTCAATCCGATTTTGGGATGATCTCAATCCAAAATTCAAACCTAACACATCAATAACCGAGGGGTAACACGAAACCCTAAAATTAACACAGATCGATCACCTAAAATCCTCCCCTTGATTAGATCGATCCTTTTCATGAAAGCAGAATTTCGTTTTCAGACAAGATCTCATCAAGAACATTAAAAAGGGGATACAACAATAAGAGGATCATGAACAACCAAAGAGGGAACTACACTACACTATTCAATAGATGAAGAAAGAGACTAAGGGAATGGGGATTCACTTACCTCAACCACATCAGCAAGAATAGGAGGAAAAAGGTTCCAGATCACCAACAACACTTCGCCCACCTTCCAACATGTCTCCAATGCCTCCTAACCACCGAAAACAGCAATCCCGAATGTAATATTCGTTAATTGGGTGAGGGTTGCTATTTATAGAGGTCTGGGGGCAAATTAGGGCATTCTCCTGCATGCAGAACCTGGCGGTCGCTTGGTTCAATCAACTGCCTCAAGCAACCGCCCCCTAGTATATTGCTATACAAGGGTGCTTTGCTCAAGGGGTTGAAACCCAAACACAACCTAACCCTAATCAACACATGGGAGAGGTCTTACCTTCATTTCAGACATCTCTAGACACCACTTGCCTTGATCCAGAGATCCAACTTCTAAGCAAGGCAGGTTCACCATCAAGAGAATCCAGATCCATGGGTTCTGGGTATGGATCATGGATTTCTATCCGGACACTCCACAAATTAACCCAACTAGACCTTCGGGTTCTCAGATCTGCAATACGGATCCCGGGTTATAAATACGGGGTTGTTACACCTATGACCCACAACTCAAAGTTATATAGAATTATTAATATTAATATATATCTATATAACCATGGCTGGGTCACAACAGGGTTTAGGCTTGGTTCGCGTCGCACAGAGTTCGATCCTTAACCCCAAAGTAATATTACATAGGTCCTTATTATATATAAATGAGATAATTAGCTCCTCTTAGCCCGATGTGAGACTGAAGTTTCTGCTATAAAAACCATAAGATAAAAGACACAATTAAAACATATATTTATATAAAAATATAAAACAATAAGCATAAAGTTTTAAACATATTTACAACAATTTATAGTTTAGTTGGATACTTTACTTTGCGGTCTATTTTGTAATTATTTTTTGTTGAATATATTGATCACTTATCCTAAACAAGATGTCATGGAAGATAACACGTCCTAAATACACTATACAGGTGTTGTTCAAACGTTCCTTTCCTAATACCATGTCTCAAGTTTCAAGGTATAAGTCTGATTTGTGTTACTTTTCCCTTTATTTATTATTTTCTCCATATCTAGGGGGGAGAATCTACAGATTGATTCAATCTTATCCATGGTGCTCTCCCAAAATTAATGTAAAATGGAAATGGGGGGAAATAAAAAAAAAAAGAAACCCAAACTGAATATTCATTTAGGTTGAAGCTGGGAAAACCCTAATTTCATTCTCTTTATGTTTCTCTGCTCTCTTACACGTTTATGCGTCATGTTTCCTATGTTGGTAGGATATCTGAGGTGGCGGCATATTCCATCTGCAGCTTTTCATCCCTCTTTGTTTGCTTCTATTTCTGGTATTATGAAGTTAGCTTTTTATAGTATCATATCTTATAGCCATCAATATATCAAATCAATCTTTTTAAGTATTTAATTTCAATTTCAATTGGTAAATTCAGGAATAAAGAAGGATCTAATGAAGAATCTGAGGAACAGATTAACTTTGACCTAGAGGTTGTAGACAACTTCATTCAACTGAATTGAGCAGCAAATGCAGAAGAAGAAAATGAGATGCAGAGCAATGCTAACAAAAAAGACAACCTCATTCAATTGAATGAACCAGCAAATGCAGAAGTAGAAAATCAGATGGAGAGCAATACTAACAACAAAATGGAAAGACAATTTCGATGTATTGCTTCCATATATGAAGCGACTGAACTACCATGACCTATCACTGGTACCGATAAGAAGAAGACAAGTGAAGAGGGAAAGAAAAATTGTGTTTGCCATTTATATTTTTGTTGGTAAGACCCAGTTAAATTCTTACTTAGTTATGTTTTTGTAATTTTGCAACATGTATTATAGATTATAGATACATGCATGCAGCATTCCATTTAATGGAATAACGTTTTGATGCTTTCGTCATTTGCTTTCTTTATTGTTCAAATGTATTACAAGATAAATTAATCATGGCTTTCACCTATTTCTAACATTTAGGAAATTCAGTTTATGAGTTAGCTCTTCAAATTTTGAATGAAATTTACGAATAGGTACCATGAGCTTTTTCAAAAACAGTTACGTGCTAAAGATTCAGAAGCCTAACAGAATAGCAGTCCCAAAGAAGAGCTCAGCTCAACACTTCTTCCCTTGAGCTCCTGATGGAATCAATCGATTTGATAAAACTTTTGAAGACGAAATTGTATGCTTTGGACCTTTATGGCTTGTTACTAGAAGCACAAAAAAAGCTGTGTTCAACATGGATGGAGCGAACACGTAAAAGAGAAAGGGTTGAAGGTAAATGATACTTTTATTTTCTATGAGGTTTACTCCAGAAGAATATCTGCGTAGGATAGGTGGATGACAATTGAACATATAATTTTTTATCACTCATAAGAAGAAAAATGGAGAACCTGTAGAGACGTACCATAAGACAAAGTTATGGTAAGTGTTTTTGTTATTTCTTAGTTACCACTATTTTAAATATTTGTACATTTCTAACTTCTTTAACATTTGTTTGTAGGAAGCACTCACCCAAGAGAAGAATGAGCTTCCCTATGAATTGAGAGGATAAAGATACCAAGGGCTTTATGTTTAGAGAAGAATTTGGCAAGAGTTGGGCAAGCACTCACCCCAGAGAAGAATTGGGCAAGATACCAAGGGATTTCAAATAAATTTATCAAGTGAGGGTAAAATTGTAAAAGAAAATTTGAAACTAATGGAAACTTGACAGTGTTAATTGTGGAGGGGGATTTTGAAAGGTTTCAATTTTGAGGGGGTTGCATCGAGTTTCTAATTGAAATGGAGGAGGCCCACGTAAAAAATTCTTAGTGTATTTAATCTAAGGAATACTTCTATTCATTCATTCAGAAAACCAAACAAGCTTAGACATCTTCATAAGAGCGCGAACATCTAGCTTAAGTCCATACGCTTTCATCTGAATGTGGAAGTCCATGGTATTTTGTGTTAAGACAAAGCTAAGGCAGTGAAATCCAACCCAAACCTAACCTGGACACCCTATCTGTTTTGGGTGAAGAAGGGTTTGTTTGATGTTTGACCTTGAAGTTGGACCTTAAATACAGTGTTGCTATCCTTGGAAAGTCCTAGGAAGTCAAGTCAGATCTCTCCCTTAATGTAGATCCAAAGTCCCAAAGTGAAGGAAGAAGTCTTTGTTGACCATCTCAATAGAAGACATGGTGTTTACCCAAAACCCATGGATATTAATGATTGTGTTTCCCTAATGAAAACCTTACTTGATTTGGAGTTGAACTGCACGTTGATGAAGAAGAACTTGGTTGATGGGCCTAAAGCCTGGTTGGACCTGGTTTAAAGACATCCCTCAATGCTAGGTAAGTTGTTTGAGGTGTGGTATGAAGCCCATCCAAAGATATTGAAGTTAGGCCCATCAAATCCCAATATTGGAGTTACTGTCATGGTTGGTCGACCAACCAATCGACCAATAGGGTTATATTGGTCAATTTTGGAAATCTTGGTAATTTTGGGAGTTTTTATGCTATTTAAAGGGGGGGGGGGGACTCCATTTTTTCACTCACAATCAGTTCTAAGCCTTTGGAGAATGTGGGAAGAACCCTAGAACCTCTCCTCCAAAGCCAAGGATGATCCTCAAGCATCCATTTGAGTTTCTTCATCAGTTCTTCTTCTAAAAGGTTAGTAATCAATTTGTTTCTTCTTTGTTTTATTCTATCTTCTATACTTCTTCTTTGTTTTATTCTATCTTCTATACTTCTGATTTCTTGATTATGAGAAAGGTATTACACTACTGTAAAGGCCTCTTCTTTGATTATCTTAGCCATAGAGTGAATCCCCCATTCACTCTATGTTTCTTGAAACCATATGGTGATGTTTTATGTCTATGATCTTACCTGAGATCTTGATGACTCTTTCCATGATTTTCCTACTATCTTTATGATTGTGGGGAAGGTCTCATACCATTACCATAACCTTCCCTTGTGTCCTCATGATTGAGGGGTTGATTCCTAATTTTCCTTGGACCATAGAAACCAAAAAGAGGGTGATTTTGTGAGAGTCGATTTTGGGTAACCCTTATGAGAGGTATCCAAATTGGGGAATCCAAATCCACATTTAATTCATTGGATACTCCCCAAAACCTTTATTGATTATGTATTTCTACTCTTGTTTTCCTTTGGGTGAATCTTTATTCTCCCTAGTTTTTTCGTGGGATACACGGATTCTTGTTAGTAAAACCCTAATTGTATGATTAGAATTCGTTTCCTTTGATTTTTACTTGAAACCTTATTTTCTCTCAATGTTAGACCATACCCAATACCTTTCTTGAATTTGAAATACTATTCTTTCTTTCTTAGAGTGAATTGGGGAATTCACTCTATGTTCTCGAAGTTCTTGAAACCATATGGTGATGTTCTTGTTTCTTGATTTTACCAGAATTCTTGATTACTCCCTTGTATTGTTTTTCCTACAAAGTTTATGTTTGTGGGGAAGGTCTCATACCTTTACCATGACCTTCCCTTGTGTTCCCATGATTGTGGATGAATCCTTATCTTTCCCTTTGCTCCTTCATGAGCTACCCTATGCATGTTGTTAAAGAAATTTTGGGTTATCTTCAAGAAAGGTTACACAATTGAGAACCCTAATATTTCTTGTTAATTTAGTGGATCCTCCCCAAATGCCATTCTTGTTTTTGAAATACTAATTCTATGTTTCCTTTACCCTCTCTGAACCTACTATGGGTTATTTTGAGAACCAATCTAGGGGAACCTTCATGAGATGATATTCAATTCAGAACCCTAATCCTTTATTAATTATTAGATCATCCCTAAAGCTTTCATTGATGTGATTTCTTACTCTTTATTCCCTAGGGTGAATCTTTATTCACCCTAGCCTTTCCATGAGAGCCATGGTTAGTATATGCTAAGACCCTAAATCATTTTGGCTCAATCAAGATTCTATATTTTGACCATGATTTGATGCTTAAACATTCTTGGATAGTCTTAATATGTTCTAGGAAGCTCCCCTTCGAATTTCAGAGCAATCGAACTTCAAACGAAGAAGTTATGACCAAATTAGGGTTTGCAGCCCCGTATTGTTCCATTGGTCGACAGGTTAGTCGACTGGACCAACCTACCAACTAATCGACCAACCAAGTCTGTAGCCTCAAATATGCTCCGTTTGCTTCCGTTTGACTTCTAAACTTCTAGGTCTTATTCCTAATTATTAATATATGCTTGTTTAGGGTTTATTTTCTCGTCTTGGACCTTTTCCTCTTCATTCTTCGGAAATTCTTCGACGTTTGTTTAAGGTAAGGATGGTTGATCCCTAATAACCTAATATGTATGTCTTTAGATTTGATTACATGATCATCACTACTACTGTACTTAGTTTCTTATAATTATATTGCTATTGTAGTTCTTCAACTACAGTAGTACTTGTTCTTATAATGCAATTGTTATTTCAATTATGAATGATCACTTACTTATGTTTTATCTTATCAGTTGTGCTTGTGAATGACTAATTGGGAATGTGATTGCCTAGATTGTGATTGGGGATTGGGGAATGTCCTTTTGGCATTTTTGTCTTTGGACACCAGTGGAGGTGGTATGGAACATTTTCCTCTGGTGCCCCTTGATGCTTTCCCTGATTATTGGTTGATATACCTAGGGCATGTCTAGAAGTGTTTGGCTATGATGTCCCTGTTATATCAAACCCGATCGGAAGGGAATTGAGACCGAGCAACCCGTGGTAGCAATGGGGTTTGTGGGCCCTCCGAATACCGATTAGTTACATCCGTGAGAAGACATGAATCACATTGCAGATACTTGTGAGAGGCCATTCATTGATACGGTTGCAAAAGTGGAATGTGGGCCCTGGAACTCAAGACCGGTAACCAACCCGTGAGATGAACACGGAACTATTTGTTAACTTGATGTAATTGACCAATAGGATTGATGAGTCCGTAGTCCGAGTTGGTTGTAGCCATAGGATACGTTGACTCTAGGGTGAAAGATACTGGAAAGAATCGCCCTGGGTGAGGAATGGAAGTATCTAGAGCTAAGTTGATATAACTAAGTAGAAGACTTTCATTTGGCTAGTCTTACCTTGACATGCTCCAATACTTAGACCAATGGTGATGTGAGAGAGCGGTGACCTGAACCCCAGCCATGGAATGTCCGAGAGGGATGCCTTGACCCAACTACCACCGGCAGACCCAAGATACCGAGATGGTTGAGGGGGAGTGATTGAGACCTACCCAAAGAAGTATGGTGCTATGACTTAAAGCATGTCTGTCAATAGAGACCAGCATACATATATTGAGTTAGAAGCATATCTGCATTGTTTGTTTCATATCATTGTGCATTTTGTATGATTTGCTATCATGTGTTATTATGTTATTTTGGATTGAACTGCCTTGTTGAGTTCTTTTGAACTCACTCCTTTTTGCAATATCTTTTGTTAGACTTTCCTGTAGGTACTACTATTGTTGACTATGATGGTTAGTACTATAAAGACCAGGTTGATGACTCATGCTGTACTAGCTATGGTGACTACGTCGGTGAAGACTATCAGCACGAGACTGATACTTATCGGAGTAGTTCGGCCTTTGCACTTGTGTGCCAACGATGGGATATCGTCTCATCCTCTTTTTGATCTTTATTATATTCATTGAGACTTTAGTTGTTTGTTCCCCTTTCATTTAGGAACCATTTGTAATATAATCTTTTAAATCTACTTTCCACTGCTGTTGTGGAGCGAGTTTCCGCCTCATTCTACATTTTGATTTATTCTATTGGTATCATTTTCTGCACTCTGATGTTCTTTTGTGATCCTTCTGAGATCCTTTTTTGACTTTTACTATTAAACTACTTGAATACAATGATTTGTTCTTGCTTTTGATTATGTTATTGTGCTAAGTGGATATGATCATTTCTAAACTTGATCTTTGGGACTGTGGATCACTCCTTCGGGTATTCCAGATAGGGTACCGGTTGGCTGGATGTGACAAAGGCACTTATGCTTGGGCCAAAATTGTTGTCTTGGTTGTTTATAGCAATGTCCATGAGTGCATGCTTTCTCCTAAAAGACGGCCGGGAATAAATTTTAATGAATCCCAAGACTTCAGTTGACTGTAAAGATTGAGAAAAACATTGATGGAATCGGTTCTTGTTATGAACTAAGGATGTAAACAGACAGCCAAAATCTACAAGGGGTTTTTTTTTAAAAAAGTAGGGGTTTTATCTCTTAAAAAGTTAAAGGTTTTCATAACACTGACATTTTGCTTCCAAATCCAACCATAGGTAATTCTCTCTTTGAATTGGTCAACACAAATCAGAATTATTATTATTATTATTTATTGGACTAAATTATTGCGAAACTATTTTTTTAAGGACTTGCATAATACAAAAAATATTCAAACCCAACTCTACCTTCCTACAAATTGTAAGGAGGGTGTTGAGTATGATTTAGTGCTCACTAGTGTTTGCAAACTAGATCTATCTATTCGACTTAAACCATGCCAGGCCCTATCCTATTTTCATTGATAATCCCATGTGGGGATGAGATGCAATCAAGGTACATCTTCTGTAAAGAAAATGCTGAAAGTTGAGAATCACTCCAACATTCATTCTATACCTCCTCTCTCCCGATCTCTCCAGGTGAAAGTCAAATATTTTAAATGCATTTTCTGTGAAAATAGGCATAACTGAGAGTAGTTCAGATTATGAACTCATAAGCACCGAGTCGTGCTGTTTGTCTCTCGTTAGGATTTGTAGATTGATCTTTATAGTGATTGTCATGTCTTACAAAATTTGCTTTACAGAGGATACACTTTAAGACATGAAGGCATCTTCTCCCTGGATTACATTAACTGTGAAAATAGGCAAGGGCCTGGGGTGTTCATGTTCAACTAAAACATGTAGATTGCAAACTCTAAGCACCAAAACAGCCGATACCCATTCTTGGAAGCTGTAGGATGACAATTATAGGGATTACCATCATCTTCTAGCATTTGCTTTCATGAAAAACACGTTCAGACATGAATCCATCAATTCCCTAGATGGAAATATCTAGCCGAGCCAGAGAGTGTTCATGATTCCCAATATATTGTGCTCGGAGTTGTTGAGCTAGGGCTAGTCTTTGGGTCAAATTCCATGCTAATCAAATACATTAACAGCAGAAGATGAGAAGAAAAACACAACAAAAAAAGCCAAATTACAAATAAAAAGAAAACAAAGGAGATTGGAGTGCTAGTATCCCCCAAAGGGTGCTTTTTATATCATGCAAATTTGCAATCATATTGTTGTACAATCATATTATACTATCAATATCATAAAACTAATAAAAGTAGAATGTCAATTCAGTTATGGTAGCCCTTCCACCATAACAACTACATTTTCCTCATTAAACATACCATACAAACCACCCCCCATGTAATTGCGATTATCACACCACCAGGTGAAATGTCCCATCTATCCTTAAGAGGTTTTCTCAAGAGGTTCAACTCTTGAACAAACACCCTCTCACCCAAACCTTATATATCTTTACCAACCTCCCTTATTTCTCTTCTATAAATATTATGTATAACCAAAAAAAATTTCACCATATTTCATCCTACCCTAAAAATCTGCATAATAACTACATCAATCAACTCAAATAACTCATAAATGTTTAAAATTTTAAAGAACACAAAAGAAAAATAGATAATGTCAGCTTGATCATTAATCTATTATCCTCCTAAAAGATAACATTGACATACTTACATTATTTCAAAAAATAGTAAAACCCAACACATGTGAAATTATGTTAGTTTTGTAAAAAAAGCTAGATTTGTGGATTTAAAGCTATATTAGGTAAGGGTTGTTGATAACGTCAATTTTGTTAAGCAAGAATGTTTCGAGTACCGTTTCAAATATTTTGGGGACCGTTTAGAATGTTTTGAGCTCCGTTTCAATTGTTTTGGGATCCGTTGTATGGCTAAAAAATGTTTGAGAGAGAATATAAATGTGAAACAAAGCTTGGTGATGGACGGGCCTTCGTGAAACCAAGGTTGTCCTAAATGTGGGATTAACTTGGATTTAACAACTTTTCTTGGGTAAATGATTTGTATTTGTATTTTTATTTATTTTATTTTAGCGTTTAAAAAGCAACTTGTATTTGAACTATGTGAATAAGGTCTATGCATTTACCCAAAAAAACAAAGCATAAGGTCTGCGTCTCCTTCATTCTGTCTTCTTTTCTAAATAATTGCTCGATATAGTAATTTCATAGCGTAATGCATGGAATTGTGTTCTTTACTTCGCAGATAAGCGATGATACAATGGATGTTTTGCATGAATCGGATCAATGATTTACCAGGAGACCATAAGGTTTGCTTGATGTTTTCATTAAAATGTTTAGTAAGGAATTATTCTCTTTTTGTAAACATGCTAACAAATGCCTTCCTCCATTGGTATTTCTATTCTGTTTTTGTTTGTTTCTATTTTCTTCACTTCCTTTAGTGTTTTCTTACTTCATTGTTGTTTTTCTCTTCTTGAAGAACATGAACCAGCCAAGTCCAGGACAGGAATTGGCTATGATTATAGAGGTTGGAGATGCATCCTCCCAGTGGAGGAAATGGAGATCATTGAAGGTTGGAATTTCTTTTGCGTACAATGTTGTTTGGAATTCTTGTTTCTTTTTAATACTTGCATTTTTAAACTGTTGTGTCTTTCCAGGTTCAGTGGGATGAACCTGCATCTCCTATCCGAAGACCAGAGAGGGTTCCTCCTTGGGGGATTGAGCCTTTTGTTCCTTCTGTTCCTTGAAACTCGACTCATTCAATTGGAGTAAAGAACAAAAGGCCTAGACCACCAATGGATCTACCCCACGGCTGGTTTGGGAGCTGATTCAGAACAAATATCGCCTCTCTCAATGGCCTCGAAGGAACAGAAACACTGTTTGATGCAGTGGTCACCAAATGAGAGTCAAAGCAAGCAGAGTTACTGTAGTTCTTCCACCAGGAGTCGTGTCAAGGTATCTCAGAACCTCTTGCTTGTTAACCCAGATGCACAATGCACCCATATTTTACTCCATTTAGGGGGTATATATTTTTAAGGAAGCACAGCAGTGTCATTCATCTGATAGTCGTCAATAGAAAGTGGATTTGTGGTTCTGAAGGTTCAAACGGAAGGGATTGCTGTTGGTCGGGCTGTTGACTTGGCTGCATTGGAAGGTTATGATCAACTTATATCTGAACTGGAAGATATGTTTGATATTGAAGGACAGCTTTGTGATGGAGACAAAGGGCAACTTGTGTTCACTGATGATGAGGGATACACGATGCTTCTAGATGATGATCCTTGGCAGTAAGTAACCTGAAAGATTAATCCAGTAGAATGCTTTATAGTGTAAGATGTTGATTGGTTGTTCATAATATGTATTTTGAACTTGGATGACTGCATTTGTGTTATTTCATAGGGATTTCGTCAAGATGGCAAGGAAAATCTTTATCTGCTCAGCCCAGCAAGTAAAGAAGATCGGTCCAGGAAGCAAGGGTCAGGCACCAACTTCAGAGGGTGATAAGGCAGTTGTATCCATTGATTCAGAGTCGTTGAAAACTGAGACATGAGAGATTGGTTTACATTTTTCTTTTCATGTTACCTTCGGTTACATTAAAAGGAACGTGGGTACTTTACTGTGGCAACTCAACTTTTAGGAGCTTGCTAGGTATTCAGAACAGAACCATATTTCAAAGGGGTTAGGTATTGTTGCGAACGAGTATGGCAGGTTTCTTGGGTGGATAGACGGGATGTGTGTGGTCTTGTAAATATATTATATGTTTTTGCGGGTTCTGAACAGTTAATGCTTCAACAAACATTTTTTGTGATGTTTTTTGGTTTTGAGTACAATTTGGACAGGCCTTTTTGTTCACTCTGCAGCAAGAGATGCCAGATGGTTTATCTTGATGGGTTCATGATTTTCCATGACTTGAGCTACAAACTGTTGGTTCTTTATGGCGATTGTGGTGTAAATATTTTCACAGGCCTCTTCAGCAGTATAAAGTCATGGAGGAGATTTTCAATGTATAAATCAGGGAGCCTCAGTGTTTTGGTTTTAAATCTAGCATTGGATATGTAGGAATCAAGTAGAGATATGTAACTGAGAGGGATGTAATATCACGAGCTGTAACAGGTCAGGGATCTTGGCGAGATCTTGTGTACATGTGTAATATAGAGTGGATTAAATAATATGATCTGATGATATTCAAATCATTGTTAGACTTATCTCTTCGGTTTCTTGACCTTCTCAGGTTACCAAAACGAAAATAGTGTCTTATACATTGTGGGCTCATATACACGGAAAGGATCACCGTAGGACCGATATGGGTTTACAAATGGGAACCTTAATACATTGCTTGTGTAGCCATGCGTAGGATCCTGCTGTCCTGCTTCAGTTTTGTGTTTGGTGGGTTTAAAAATATTGTATTTTTTCTTTTGTATGTATGAGAGAATATTAATATAATTTTTGTTACACATACATCCATATATATGTTCTAAGAAAATAAAATAAAAATAAAAATCAAGAAATAAAATCATTTTACTTTCTTTTTTGGGTTTAGGGGTTTAGGAGTCCGGATCACCTTCTCTGCGGAGCCAATATGTTTTCTAAACGGTTTTTAACCACATAAATAAGAATAGAGTCCACTAAGTAAATATTGAATTAAAAATATATAAAACAGAAACTCAATTGGTCCCACCTCTATTTATATGTTCAAAAACCTCCCGGGCAACATATTGTGCTTCTTGCAGGGGGGGGGTAATCCCTAAAAAGGATCATCCTACCGTTTAATGAATAATTGATTATATTACTATCCAACAATGAATAATTGTTCAGGCAGTGTAGAGTATCTGGAGTAGCACTTCAATTTCATTATAGTAGTTTCTTTTTTTCAGTAAGGACTTTGCATAGTAGCTCACACCTTAGACTACCGGTGGCCTAGTATAGTTCATAGAAGCTAGTGGTGATTTCATGCGACCATGCTTAGGTCAAAGAGCATAGAACTGCCTAATGGGAAAATAGAGGAGCATAAGAGATTTGAACATGAGATAAGGGACTATCAAACTGCATGATAGCTAGTGATTTGTGATATCTTTTGTGGAGGTTCAATGGCACGAAATTAAGTCATCTATGTTTAAAACTTTCCAAATTTACCAAACTGAGCCCAATAACAACGAAATTCATCATGAGAGGCCCAAACAACCCTAACCCAAAATACACCCACGATTTCACCTCAAAAGATTATACTCCCAGATTTGTTGTTTTTGTGCTGATGTCAAGTGTCAACCGCCATTTTGGGCTGTGTTGTTTTGGGGTCCATGATGCCTCCATCAAACCCTAGCCTATATATATCAAGTGTTTCAAGGTTAGGCTCTCTCATGCTTTTTATCATCTATCTCTATTGTTGCTATTCCATTCTTTTGATTCATTTAGTCTGCTATTTTCCCCCCTTCTTCCTCTTCTTGAGGTATGATGAAGTGTTAGAATATAATCAATTTATCTTTTTCAGTTCCAGTTCTTAATGTAACTAAACTGAATTACATATGGTTTCAGTTGTAAAGTATACATATTTTTCTTGAGTTTCATGTATTTGCATCCATTTTAACTTTTATTCAATAATTGAGATTGAGATTCTGAAGTTGGAAACTAGATTGGCCTTTTCATTTTAGCGCTAATTGGAGAGTCAATTGAGTTGGAAACAGTACTTTTTTGTTGGCATTTTCCTTACAAGAATGAGAGTAGTGGCAATTACTATATATATGATCGAAGATTCAGATCTTATTTTCTTGATTGAGTTAAGCCTATCTGTCTTGCAGAATATGTGAAATAGATAGTTATGGAACCAAACAATTTCATAAATTGGATCTTTGCTATATTCGCTGGTTTTGATTGGCCTATACGTGGATCACACATCATCCATTATAGATTCATGGAAGTGAATATCTGTTCCTGTCTCAGTTAATCTTTTTTTTTTTTTTTTTTGGTAGACTATCTCAGTTAATCATGGACATAAAGAATGCGTGGACATATCGGATTGATGATTTACTAGGTTATGATAAGGTGTGTTTTATCTCTTCTTATTTAGTCAATGTTTTCTCAAAATTTATATTTTTCTGTGTCACACATTCTTAATCAGTTGGGGTGGGAGAATCTCTTATACCACTTTTTATTCCTAAATCCATCCACTTATTATATTTCTGTGTGTCTGACATTTCTAGATATGTTATTAGTAGCCAGTTTAAAGAAGATTACATACAAATTTTTAGCAGTATTCACTATAGTACTTCTTTTGTCACTATTTGGCAGCAATTATTCTAGTCGGCCTACAAGTAACCCTAATTGAAGTGGTATAGCATTAACAACATTGAAAGTGAATGTGGCATTATCTATTGAAAGATGGTAGTAAATTACCATTAAATATAATGTCTTTATCCTAATTCAAATAGAGACTATTAATGATGATCGAGGAGTCCCCCCTTTTTTTAATTTAATGATGATACTATATTACCTTATGTGGTTGGAGTAGTTTGCATGGGCACTAGCCTTATGTGGTTGGAGAAGTTTGCATGGGCATTGGCTAAATCGATTGGTGGTTGTTTTCAAATCCCCTTTGTGACCTGAACTTAATGTCTTCCCATTAAATTCTGTAATTACCTTTGTCATGTGGTTGTGCAGCTCGCATGGACCCAAGGGAATTAACCGTTAGAAGGCTTAAACACCCTCGTTAGCATAAAACCACCACTCTAATGTGAATTTTCTCATGGTATTATATCCACATTCATATTAGGCAATATTTGGCAGCAGTTCTGGAATTTGCGTTATTTTGACAGCAACTAGGTTGAATGTGATATCATATTTAGTTGTGATATTATATTACTGCGTCTATTCTTGTAAGTATTCAATTAATAGCAATAATATGTTTCTCCTATTTGTGGAAGTGTTTGTTGTCTCTAGTTCTCTGCAATTGTTGAGTAGGGATACGTTTTCCATATATATTTGGTAATTTTCTCTCCTCTTTTTCCCATTAGAGTTCTTCTTCCTGTTGTTGTCAATACTGAGTAGCATTGTAAAATATGAGTTCATTATTTGGCAGTTGGTTGACTGTAGTAGATGTGAAAGAGCTTGGTCTCACTTGCTTGGTTGTCTGTAAAAATGTCTACATATTTAGGTTATTTAAATAGTCAAATAATAACAAGCTTCATTGTTGTTTGCATATGATGTCATAATCCACCCTCCCTCATTGTGAAACTAGAGAAGATATGGTTGAATATGGATTACTTGATCCAACCAGTTCTTTGGCTACATGTATGTTTGGGTTTTATTCTCTCGAGGTGATAAAACAATAGCCTAGGCCAATTCAGAACAGCGAGCGCCAACTCCAAGTGCCTATTCCTTGAAATGATATCTCTTGGTGTCTCAATGGTGTGCATTCATGCTCTTGCAAAATTTCTTCAAACATTTCAGATAATAGTAAGAGAGATGAGAGGAGGAGGTTGAAGGAGATGATGATGAAATAAGATCGTAGAATGTTATGTCTTAGAGCAATTATCTCTGCCACACCTGTAGATGTAAAGTAAAAGAACAAATATAATGTAAAACATTTAGATAAACTAGTTCTTAAAGTACCCTTAAAACATAACTCTTAATGTTGTTGACTATTGGGAATTAGCTATGTAGTTGGTGTATCATGTATGTGCTTTACTCAATATATAATAGTTGCTATACACACATGCACACGTACGCACAATAGTGCAGATCCTAACCTCAAGATGTTAGATTGAGATTTGGAAGGCTTTGATATGTAGTAGGATTCTTTATATTTTCAATTCAAGAATGACATCAATACTTATGTTTTGTTCTTTATCCATCTAAAAGAGTGTGAAAAAAGATTGCA
This sequence comes from Hakea prostrata, assembly GCF_041222555.1. Classification (NCBI taxonomy): domain Eukaryota; kingdom Viridiplantae; phylum Streptophyta; class Magnoliopsida; order Proteales; family Proteaceae; genus Hakea; species Hakea prostrata. The sequence continues at coordinate 199,188 of NW_028291169.1, read as the reverse complement.
CGGAGAGATGCAAGAAGTGGTATGCCAATAGTTTGCTGAACGGGAAAGTAAGTGGGAGAAAAAGTTGGCATACCATCTACGTATTTTGAAAATACAGATTAATCTCCTTTTGACAATTTTCAGAAACCTCACGAACTTAACCTATCTTTTTCTAGATTCAAGCTTAATCATGACTTTCTTTCAGGCTTTTCCTATTTTTCTTTATGGCGGGTGTTCTGTAGGCCAAGAAAATAGGGCATTTCTCAAGAGATTGCAGAAGCAAGGTGAATCAAGCTGACTTTGCATAAGAAGCAGATGAAGATGAAGAAACATATCTATTCATGGCCCTTCTGGATCATGAGAAGAAGGAGAGAAACATGTGGTTTATAGACAGCAGTTGCTCAAATCACATGACTGGCTCAAAGTCTCTATTCAAGGATCTAGATGAAGAATATAAGAAGTTGATTCGGGTGGGCAACAATAAAAAGATTCAAGTTGAAGGAAAGGGAACTGTTCTAGCAAAGAGCATGCAAGGTAAGAGCATGCTTATTTCTAATGTTTTATTTGCTCCAAAATTGGCACATAACTTGCTTAGTGTTGGACAATTGATGAAATGTGGGTACTCAATTGTATTTGATGATGAAATATGCAGTATTACTGAAAAGAGAACTAACCATATACTTGCTAAAGTATGCATGACAAAGAATTTTATGTTTCCTCTTGAAATTACTAATTTGGAAAGTAATTCTTTTGCTGTCATTGATGAGAGTATTTCTGAATTATGGCATTTAAGATATGGGCATCTGAATGTAAATTGTCTTAAGCTTTTAAATCGAAATGATATGGTTAATGGATTGCCACTGATTGAGGAGTCTAACAAAGTATGTGAAGATTGTGTACTTGGCAAACACAAGAGAAGATCTTTTCCTGTTGGACAGAGATGGAGAGCATCTACACCCCTAGAACTTGTGCACTCAGATCTTTGTGGACCCATGAAGACCGAATCACTAGGAGGAAGTATTTTCTACTATTCATTGATGATTTCACACGTAAGAATTGGGTATATTTTTTAAAGTATAAATCAGAAGCTTTTGAACATTTTCTCAAATTCAAAGCTCTAGTTGAGAATCAAAGTGGGAGTTCCATCAAAGTATTGAGAACAGATAGAGGTGAATTTCTCTCAACTGAGTTTAATTCTTTTTGTGAAAGCAATGGTATTCACAGGGAATTGACATCCCCGTATACGCCAGAGCAAAATGGAATTGCAGAAAGGAAGAATAGATCCATCGTTGAAATGGCAAGGAGTATGATGAAGACAAGAAAAGTTCCAGATGAATTTTGGGCAGAAGGTGTCACTACAACAGTATATTTGTTGAATATGTCCCCAACAAAGGCAGTGATGTATAAAACACCATTTGAAGCTTGGTGCAAGAGGAAGCCTTCAATGAGCCATTTGAAGGTATTTGGTTGTGTGGCATATACAATGGTAAATTCGCAAAATCGACAAAAGTTAGATGCAAAGTCTATTAAATGCATCTTTGTTGGTTATTGCTCACATTCTAAGGCATATAGACTTTATAATCTAGCAAATTGTAAAGTCATGGTTAGTAGAGATGTCATCTTTAATGAAAATTATGCCTGGATTTGGGAGGATAAGGGAAAGCAACCAACAACACAACTTCAACTTGATGAAGAAACTATGTCAAAGGGAGCAGCTGAAGTTACTGTTGAAAATTCTGCAGTAGGTACTCAAGATACTCCATCGCCAATAGATGGCTCAAGGATCAATGTTTCTACTCCAACAAGCAACTCAAAAACTCCCAAAAGCACATCAAAGAGTGAAGACACTTTAGAGATCGAAGAAACTCCGCCCAGGAAGTATAGGTCAATTCGGGAGATATATGAGACATGTACTTTTGCATTGTATACCTCAGATCCTATTAGTTTTGATGAAGCTGCAGATAAAGAAGAATGGAGGAGAGCCATGCAAGAGGAAATTTCAGCAATTGAGAGAAATCAAACTTGGGAGTTGGTGGATCCTCCACATGGAAAACAAGTTGTAGGACTCAAATGGGTTTTTAAATCCAAGTATAATGCTGACGGTTCACTCCAGAAACATAAGGCTCGACTAGTTGCAAGAGGATACTCACAGAAACAAGGTATAGATTTTGAAGAAACTTTCTCTCCCATTGCAAGATTTGAAACTGTTAGGATTCTTCTTGCCTTAGCAGCACATTTGAAGTGGTTAGTTTATCAGTTTGATGTGAAATCAGCTTTCCTGAATGGAGAGCTAAGTGAAGATGTATATGTCTTACAACCTGAAGGTTTTATAAATGAAAAACATTCTACTAAGGTCTACAAGCTAAGGAAGGCATTATATGGATTAAAACAAGCTCCTAGAGCTTGGTATATAAAGATTGACACCTATTTTCTGCAATATGGGTTCAAGAGGAGTGAGAATGAACCAACACTATACATAAAGAAGGGAGGTGAAGGAGAACTGCTGCTAGTATGTCTATATGTAGATGACATGATCTATTTTGGCTCTACTGATGGTTTAATTGCAGATTTTAAGAGTTCCATGATGAAGCAATTCGAAATGACAGATTTGGATTTGCTCCATTACTTTCTTGGGATGGAAATAATCCAACAGCCTGATGGAATATTTATCTCCCAAAAGAAGTATGCAGCTGATCTCTTGAATAAGTTCCATATGCAGAACTGCAAAAAGTCTACTACACCAATGAATGTCAATGAAAATCTAAAAGAAGATGATGGCATAGAGAAGGCGGATGCTAAGTTATTCAGAAGCTTAGTGGGATGTTTGATCTACTTGACACATACTCGTCCAAATATTGCTTATTATGTCAGTCATGTGTCTAGATGTATGCATCAACTCGGAGCTGCGAAAAGAATTTTGTACTATGTGGCAGGAACGTTAGACTTTGGTATTTGGTATTCTTGCACTTTATATTTTAATTTAAAGGGGTTTTTTATCAGTGACTGGGCAGGTGCTGTTGATGATAGAAAAAACACTTCTGGTTATTGTTTTAATTTTGGCTCAGGAGCTGTGGTTTGGAGTTCTAATAAGCAAGCAACAGTTGCTTTATCAACATGTGAGGCTGAATATGTTGCAGGAACAACAGCTGCGTGTGAAGCGGTTTGGATGAGAAAGATGTTATCTGATCTTGGCAAGGAGCAAACAAAGACTACTGAAGTTATGTGTGATAGTTCTTCTGCAATTGCAATGAGTAAAAATCCAATTTTTCATGGAAGAACTAAGCATATTGAAATCAAACATCACTACATTAGAGAGTTGGTGGCAAAAGGAGAAGTTGTGTTAAAATACTGCAGCACTGAGAAGCAAATTGCATATATATTAACTAAATCTCTCCCAGTGAAGAAACATGAATATTTCATAATGATGTTAGGGGTGTGCAGTTTTGAATCAAGGAAGGGTGTTGGAATATGATTTAGAAACTGCAACGGGAATAAACAGATTTTGAAGTAATCAGCAAGTTGTTTAGCAATCATTAGGTTGTTCCACTTTTTTAGGAAGTTAGTTAGTCATTTACTTGTGATAGGAGTTTGTTATTTTGTGGAGTGTTGATAAGAGATGTGGAGTGTACAAGCTATATATTAAGAGCCGTTTCTTTATTGTTAATCAAGGAAGTCATAACAGCAAGTTATCAAGAGCATTGTAGGCTCTGATTTTCTTCTCTTCCTTCTTGAATAGCTGCAGGCTGCTTATGTTCTTCTGTTTTGTGTTTTTCTTGTTGTGTTTTGAATAGCATAGTCTACATAATTATCCAACATGACTTCTCTTTTTTTTTTTTTTTTTTTTTTTTTCCCTATTGTAATTGCTCTTACACGTTTGATACCATTGGCTTTGGACCTTTAGATGCAGTTATTGGAGGTACAGTAAAGCTTTGTGTTCAACCATGGATGGAGCATGTACGTGAAAGATAAAGGGTTGAAAGCGAAAGAAACTTTTATCTTCTATATGGTTTACTCCAGAAGAGTATCCAAGGAGGAGAAATTGACTTATTTCATAGATTCAAAGAAAAATTATAATGGATAGGAATGTGAACTCACAACAACTGTGTAGCAATCTCAAGAGAACCAAGAGAAGAAGAGCCAGGTATCAACAGTTTTTTCAAAAATAGTTACGTGCTAAAGATGTTGGAAAGTCTAATAGGGTTGCCATCCCAAAGAAGATTGTAGTTGCACACTTCTTCGCTTGAGCTCCTGATAGAATCGATCCATTCAATATAACTTTGTAGACAAGATTGTATGCTTTGGACCTTTAGAGGTTTTTACTAGAGGCACAACAGAAGCTTTGTGTTGAACACGGATGGAGCAAGCACGTGAAAGAGAAAGGGTTGAAGGTGAAGGATATTTTTATTTTCTATTAAGGTTAACTCTAGAAGGATATTAGGGGAGGATTAGAGGATGAAAATTGGACATATACTATCACCCATAAGAAGAAAAATGGAGAACCTGTAGATGTACCATCAGTTGAAGTTATGGTTAGTGTTTTCATTGTTTTATAACTGCCACTATTTTAAGCATTTTTATTCTAACTTGTTTAACATCTATTTGTAGGAAACACTCACCCAAGAGAAGAGTGAGCTGCCCCATGATTTGAGAGGATAAAGATACCAAGAATTGGGCAAGAAGTCCCACGGATAAGTGTGTTGTATTGGGTATCGTGGAAGCCCAAAGGACTAGTAGCCTACAAAATTTTTAAATATGTTGAAGAAAGAGTTGTAGCAAGAGATGGTAAAACAACTAGCAGGAAGAGAGAAAATGGAAGGATGATCTAAAGAATGAGAACTAAACGTTTATTTTTCTGTTACACTAATTTGGTATTTCATTTTATGTGAGATATACAGATTGCAAAATGTGTCTGTGGTAAACACATTGAGACTTTTTTTCATGGCTCAGTGATGAATGAAGCATACTCAATGTTGTTAGAAATGAACTGGATATTGGTTTGTCCTGGTTTACAAATAAACCTCATTTCCTTACTTCTTCGTTCCTTCTACTTCATTCACTTTAGGGCTGATTCTGAATGCCGCATAGTATCATCTTCAACCAACCAGAACCTACTCAATTGAAAGGAGATGGCGTTTGATGTAGCCACTTGAGAATTGCTTGAGATGGAAGTTTATATAATTCTCAAATTTGGTTGGTGAAAAGCTTCATCTTGATATGTATTCTGAATAGATCTGCCATGAAGCTCTAATCTCTTCATCCATTTGGGTTCTATTTTTTTTTTTTTTTGGTGCAAAATGAATACTTTATTAGAAAGAAAAACCACGATTACATCCTAAAGAGAAAAGGTCATACAACATCAACCATCTAACATAAGCAGGAGGGGTGTGTACATGTAAAAAAGCTTCCTGTGTTACCGCCCCTTCTTTGGCCAAAGCATCAACAACTAAGTTAGCTTCCCTAAGCACATGAGTAATGGAAATATTTTCAAAAGTATCCACCATCCTTGGAGTATCAGAAATAATAGGAAATATCTTCCATGGGACCTCCGATATAATTTTATGAAGGACGGAAATGAGTGCTTGATTGTCCCTTTCGATGGCTACATAATGCAATTTGAAATCTTTTGCCCACTGTATAGCTTTGCGGATAGCTAGAGCTTCTAGAGTTAGAACATCATGAGCTGAAGAACCATTTCCAAAACTAAAGATCATCATTCCTTGGCAATCTCGTGCAATTCCACCAAAACCAGCAAGTTCTCTACTTTAAAAAGGAGCCATTTACATTGATTTTGATAGTATTAGGGTTAGGACTTACCCATTTAATGATTTCCTTGATATTGTTGAGCCCATAATGGATCTACCTTTGTACTGTAGATCTGCAATCCCTTCCAAATCAGGAATCTAAGCTGAGAGTGCTGAGGAATGTGAGTGTCAGAAATATTCACCTTATAAGCCTTCCATATAGCCATAATGCAAGAAGAGACTGGAGGGTCTTAGCATCGGAATCCCTACTCGGTGGGGAATTTAGGAGCTTAAGAACTGTTTCTCTAATGGTGCTAGTAGAGAGCAAGTCATGAAGATGCAATTCACCCTAGACTTGTCTTGCAAACGGACAACGAATGGAAATGTGATAAGGAGACAATTCCTGCGCACCACAAAACAAACAATCTTCAGAGCATGAGCAACCCCTTAGGAAAAGTAAATCAACCGTAGGAAGTTTTTGGTGCAATAACTTCCATAAAAAGTGAGTGGTCCTTGGGTGGAGTGGAAGTCTCCAAAGTTTCAGCCATGGGAATGCAATTCGCAAATGGAAGCCTTTGAGAATTCAATTGAGTACAAGCAAGTCTATATGCCGATTTTACTGTGAAGATTCCTAATGTTGTCCACTGCCAAATGATGCGATCAGGTAAAGCCAACTGGAGAAGCTGAATGGTCAGGATGTTGTCTACAATGGGACGAGACCACCATGTTCAAAGGATATCACGATTCCATGTACGGGTACACTGATCAATTAACTGAGCAACAGTGGAGGGACCCGTGGAAGCAAATGGAAAACAACCCACTTCCTGCAGAGTATTAGGGATCCAGTTTGAAGTCCATGGATTGATGAGATTACCATTCCCTACTTGAAAAAATAAGCCCTTTTTAAGCAGATCTCTACCCATGAGAATGAATTTCCATCCCCAGGAATCTAAAGAGTGACGTTGTACTTCTAGGAATGATCGGTGCTCGCAGTATTTGTGCATCATAAGATGACCCCAAAGGAATGTAGCTTGTTGAAAGAGTTCCAATGCCTTCCGAGACAGTAGCACTAGGTTGAAAGCTTGGAGGTTTCGAATATTGAGTCCACCTTCAGATTTTGAAGCACAGATAGTTCTCCAATCCATAGTGTGAATATGTTGTTTATCTCCATTAGACCAATAGAGGTTACGCATAGATTTTTCAATATTTATCACAAGGGTGGTTGGCAGTTTGAAACAAGACATAAAATGCGAAGGTAAAGCTGCAAGAGTAGACTGATTGAGAATCACTTTATCAGAAGAAGAAAGCAGCTTTGACTTTCATCCTTGGAGCCGTTGAGACACCTGCGCTATCAGATTATCACAGTGTTTTTTCTTTAACTTCCCAGAAAATAGAGGAATACCCAGATAGATGTCCAATTCAGATGTAGGGGTGATGTTAAAATGTGAGGATAGGATCCTCTTCATGCTTGCTGAGGTACTTGGACTGTAATGTGCCCTTGTTTTTGAACATTGAGTTCTTGCCCTGATTGTGCACAGTACTGCTGTATTATTTGGCCAAAGGACCTGGCTTCAGATTTTGTGGCGTGACCAAAAAGGATAAGGCCATCTGCAAAGGCAAGATGAGATAAGCGTTCACCCCCTTGTGCAATAGAAATACCATGTAATTTCTTTTGTGTTACCATTATTTCTAGATGAGAAGATAGAAGTTTCGCACATAGAATAAATAGATAAAGGGATAGCGGATCTCCTTGCCGAAGCCCTCGAGAGGGAGTAATAATACTAGATATGGATCCATTCACCAACAGAGAATATTTGACTGTTTTGACACAGAACAATATCCAATCTATCCATTTGGAGGGGAAACCATAAGAGATCAAGGTTTGAGAAAGAAATCCCCAATCTAGCAGATCATAAGCTTTACTCATATCTAATTTGATAGCCATAAGACCTTTTTTTCCTTTTCTTGTGTCTCTGAATTTTTGTGAGAAGCTCATGAGCAATTAATATATTGTCTTGAATATGTCTCCCTTTGACAAATCCATTCTGTTGGAATGAAACCAATTTGGGAATAATATGCTTCAAGTGGTTTACCAATAACTTTGATATGATTTTATGGCTCAAATTGCACAAGCTAAATGGGCGAAACTCACCCACTCCCTGTGGGTTTGAGGTCTTAGGGATAAGAGTAATGAAAGTAGCATTATGAGACAAGGTAAAGGTACCTGTATGATAAAATTGAGCTACCATCCCCTCAATATCAGATTTAACCGACTCCCACGCATTCTGATAGAAAAGTCCAGGATATCCATCAGGACCTGGAGATTTCAAACCATTCATATCAAATACTGCCGCTTTGATCTCGTCACTAAAGAAAGGCCTAATCAACCATGATTTGTCTTCACCAGAAACCCTATTTGCAATTGGGTCAATAGGAGGCTGAGATTGTAAGTGAGGCCGAGGAGAATAATTGCTTAAAGTGACCTTCAAAAGCAGCTGCAATGTCAACATGCTCTACCAAAGTAAAACCATGATGCGAAAGTTGTCAGATTTTATTTATGCCTCAGCAAACCATAGTACTCTAATGAAAAAAGTGAGTATTGCGGTCTCCAAACTGTAACCAGTCCAACCTAGACTTTTGGCGCCACTTCTCTAATAACTGTTGGAGATTATATTTAAGAAGGGCCACCCTCCTCTTTTCCTCCACATACCAGTTATCATCTCTATCATCCAGGGCTATGGATTCATGGGCTGCAATAGAAGATCTGATAGCTTCCTCTCTAGATTCAAGACGTTTCACTGTTGTTTTGTTCCATAGCTTTAAGGATGATGCAAATCTCACAAGTTTCCTTTTGAGAACTTAAGAAAAATACCCATAAACTTGTACGCTTCGGGAATGGTGCAGGAGATCCGCATAAGTGTCTTCATGAATCCAAAAAGCTTCGAATCGGAAAGGCCTGTTTAGGAAGTTCACCTTAGGCTTCAAATTGATAAATAATGCCTTATTATCAGAATGGGCTATAGATATATGTTCAATATTAGCTTATGGGAATTGGGTTAGCCACTCCATATTGCACAAAACTCTATCCAGAAATCCTTCAATACGATGGGGGTCTTTTTGCTTGTTAGACCAAGTAAATTTGTTACCTGTGTGTGGAACTTGAAGCAAACCCAAGTCATGTATAAAGGTCTGAAAAGGAAGAAAATAATTTGGAGAAAGACCCTGACCCCATTGACGATCATTTCGATCCAAATAAGCATTCCAATCACCACCAATTGCCCATGGTTTATCAATAAAAGAAGCCATATTAGTGAGAGTTCGCCACTGATACTGCCGAGTATGATAATAAGAGCTAAGATACACACAAGTCAGATATGATAGTTGATTAGAATCTCCCACAAGAAGGTGAACACACTAGGACGAAAACCACATCGCATCAACTACAATATTATCACTCCAACAGCAAACTAGACCACCAGTTGTACCTTCAAAAGGCACTGACACACACTTGGAGAAACCTAACTTTTTACAAAACAAGCTGAGATCTACTGACCAAGACTTAAGTTCTAAAAGAAAAACAAAAGATGGCCTGTATTTTCTAACTAAGACATGAATTTCATTTTGAAAAGAAGACCAGCCCAATCCCTACAGTTCAACATCAAACCATTCATTTTTCATCAGATGGTGCTTCAGGGCTGGCCATTGGTGTGAAATCCAGCCCAAACCTAACCAGGACATCCTATTTGTCTTGGGTTAAAGAAAGGCTTGTTCAACGTTAGACCTTAATGTTAGACCGTGATTCTGTGTTTTTATCTTTGAAAGCCTTAGGAGGTTATGTCCAACCTTTTCCTTAGAGTAGATCCAATGTCCCGAAGTGAAGGAAGAAGTCCTTGTGGGCCCTCTTTGTGGAAGACATGGTGTTTGACCCGAAACCCATGGACATTGACGATGATACCTCTTACTTTGATACATTGTCAGTGTTTAGTGAGAATCTGCGCACCAAAGAGGGGTGAATGAATTGAAATACCTAATAAACTCTCGTGCTCAATCCGAAGGTATTTCCTGAAACTAGACTTTTTAATTGACTTGTAGGAGAAAACCCCACTCAATTTGACCCCGTATAGCCCTCCGAATCCCTATCCGAAGTTTCTGTTCTTGTCTGGTCAACTGCTTGGTCGACCAGCAGTTGTTAACTTCGAAAAATAACAAAAATCTTGACCCTACCTTTTTAGAACTCATTAATAAAGGTCTACCCTAATCATTGACACTCTAGAGAACGAGGAGTGACATTCCCTAGGCCATCTCTTGGTGTTTGTGAAGATTATTGGCTCTAATCATTGGCATTCCATCTCAATCAATTCTTCAAGGTATGGATTCTCTTCCTCTTCTTCTACTCTACTCAATCTCCTATTAATTACTACTCTTGGGACCACGGCTGAAGTGTTGCAACCTTGCAAACACTTGGCCATGAGCTTCCCCTTTCAATTCCATTAATCTCACTTATGATGTGTAGATGTATGCTAGGTCCAATTTACTATGGATTCATGATTCTAAATTAGTTCTTATCATTCCCTTAATTGATTCCCCATCATTTCTTGCAATTGCAATCAATTCAATACTTGATGTTTAGCATATAGAACATAGGGTTTGAATTTGGGTATTAACAATTGGACCGTTGGATTGTGATAATATTTAGTCTGTAGTGTCCTCATATTTCTATAATCATGCCCTCCAAATTTCGGATCGATCGGAGCACCAGAAGATCAATTTCCATTTCAGCCCATTACTGTTTTACTCTGTCGACTGCCTGGTCGATTGACCAGTAGACCAGCCAGTCAACCAAGGCAGAACAACAACTCTGTCCTTGGCCAATTTGCTTCATTTGACCTCCGATTCGATTGTTTTCTTCTCTAATGTTGCTTATGTGTGTCTAGGGTACAAACATTGACTTTCGGGCTATTCTTAGTGATTCTTGGTATTATTTCCAACTCGATTAAGGTAAGGATGGTTATCGCCATAAATACATAGGCTATGTGCTTATATCTTTATGCTTATAACTTAGTGAACATAGCCTCTTAATTGCTTTTGAATATCATAGGACTGCTGTACATGTTTTTGAACAGTAGTATTGTGATTTCATATACTCTTGTTATAATCAATTATTATTCTTACTACTTGTATATATGATGGATCATTTCGATGTTATGATTCGATGTATCAAATGTACGCGATATGAGGGACTTGAGTATGTGATTGCTTAGGTATAACTTGGGATTTGGGGAGTGTCCTATTGATGCTTCTGTCCTTGGGCATCGGAGGGAATAGTATGGGATGTTCTCCGGAGATGCCTATCGACACTTTCCCGGGTTATTGGATGACATACATAGGATTGTCTAGTTGTTTGGCTAGGATGTCCCTATCGTATCAGACCCGAATCGGAAGGGCATTGAGACCGACGACCCTTGGTAGGGTATGGTTTGATGGGCGCTCAAGACCGGTAACCAACCCGTGAGAGGACATAAACCATACTACGGGTACCCGAAATGGGCCATTTATTGGTAGGGTTGCAAATAGCTAGACTTGGGCTCATGGGCGCTCAAGACCGGTAACCAACCCGTGAGAGGACGTGAGAGCTTCCCGTCTATTATTTGTGGATGACAAATAGGGTTGGTGAGTCCGTAGTCTGGGACTATGCTGACTCTAGTGTGAAAGATAACAAAAAGGATCGTCGAGGGCGAGGAATAGACGTATCTGGATCTGACATGATATGACTGAGTAGAAGACTTGCATTGGGCTAGGCTTTGCCGTGACATGTGCCAATACTTAGACCAAATGGTGATGTGAGAGAGCGGTGACCGAAACCCCAGCCATGGATTTGTCCCGAGGGATGCAACACCCAATTCCCCGGCTTGAGTGATCAAGACCTACCCAAAGAAGTATGATGCTATGACTTAAAGCATGTCTACCTTAAAGACTAGCATTCATAGATTTAGAACCATATTTGCATCATGTGTTTCATATCATATTGCATCATGTTGTGGTCTGTATCATATGGCTTATGTTTTATGGAATAACTGTCTTGCTAAGTTGTTTTGAACTCACTCCTTTTTGCAACATCTTTTGTTAGACTCTATTGCAGGCACTACTACTATAGACTATGATAGTCAACACTCTGAAGATCAAGTTGACTCATACCACACTGGTCACAGTGCCACACTGGTCACAGTGTACAAGTTGATAAAGACTAGTAGTCCGAGATTGGGACATATCTGGAGTAGTCCGGTTTTGCACTTGTGTGCTAGTGTTGGGATATCATCCCATTTTCTTTTTAATCTTTTTATTTGATTTGTCGAGACTGTAGTTTAGTTTGTTCCCTTGACATTTTGGGAACCGGTTGTAACCCTTAATTTTATTCGATCTACCTTCCGCTAATGTTGTAGAGAGAATTTCCACCTCATTTTCGCATGTTGGTCATTTATTTTATTGGTATCTTTTCCGCACTCTGATGTCCTTTATGATCCCTCTGAGATCCCTTATTGACTTTTATTATTAAATTATTTGAATATAAAGGATTGTTTTTGCTTTTGATTATATTATTGTGCTAAGTGGCTATGATTGTTCCTAAACTTGATCGGCTGGACTGTGGATCACTCCTCGAGTAATTCAGATAGGGTAACCCCTGGGTGGATTAGGGCGGGATGTGACAATTGGAGCCTCAGTACATTGGAGAGATAATGTCATCACATCCATTCTAGGCTTCTTCCATCCCATTTCTTGAGAGTTCAGCGATGCATTAACAGGAAGAACTTGCAGTTCAAGCTTTCTCTTACAAGGCGGAAGGGTTGAGTGATCAATTTTTTTACCTTTATCCAAGACCATAGAAGAGATGGATGAAGGACAATGAGCCATTAGAAGTGCGTGCAAGTCCTCTGAAGAAACCGGTTGTGACATGAGAGTGCCATCAATTGGAGAAGGAGGTGGTGCACGCGTAGGAGAGAATGCATCATTTCTAGTGATGATTTGGGCGAGCCTAAGGGATTGTACTCCAAAAGAGTGTAAGGAGTATTAAGATGATGAATAGTAAAATGCAAATCAGCTTCTTGTTGAGCACCTTGACTAGAAGCGACAGGATTAGGAGGTTGATGTTCATTCGTATTCCGTGGAATCCTCTCCAGAATATCAGGATACTTAGTTTGAAAAAGCATAGAAATTTTAACGAAGCTCCTTTTTAAGGTTTCCGTATGATCTTGCAGTAGAGGGACACTTAGTATGCAAGGGTCCACAAGATTTGCTCCAGATAGAAGCAGAGCATAAGCGTCTTTGATGTGTTTCACAAAATCCTTGCATTTAGTAGGGATAGACATGGGTGGGATACTATATTGCAAGCCCAAAGGCTTAGTTGAAGAGCTTGGTTGGCTTGAAGATATGCGACGAAATCGGCATGATTTACTTGAGTGACCCAATCGAAGACAATAGGAGCAAATGAGTGACGGTCTGAGCTCATTTGCAAAGTTGATGGTCATAGCTTCATCTTCCGAGATTTGAAAGATAATAGACGAAACTAAATCTTGATTGAGTGGGATAACCATCCTAGCAGCTAGAGCATAAGGAGGAGCACCATCGCCTTTTGGAATCTCAAGTTCTAGAACATACTGTGAAATCCCCTGGATTTCTACCCCTTTAACCCGTGGTTTCAAGACCAAGAACCCGGGCCTCGATCCGGTGACAACTGGGGGCCATTCAATTTGAGCTTGAAGGATTTAAAATGGAACCAATGTTGGTGGATGACCCTTGGAATGACTCAAAAACTCTCTTAGAGTTTAAGTGAAGAGAGAAGATTAATCAGGATAGTGTAAAAAGGGTGATTTTGAAACGTCCATAGGTCAATGATGGAGAATCCGATTGATACAAATAAGGTATCAAATCAAAGTCATCGAAAGACCTTTCCAACGAGTCAAAAATCATTAAAATCGGAGTTCGTTTGGGGGTCCAATCATGGGCAGAAAGGTTGGGGCGTTTGGGTGAACCAACCCCCCTACCCCATTTTCTATTTAGGGGCAAATTTGAAATTTCGGGTTTTTAAGCCCTATTTATGTTTTATCTCATCCGTAAACGCATTTTTGGAGGCTAGAACGAGGCGGAAGCTTGGAGAAAAGGAGAGAAGAAGGAGAAGAGTATTTCCCATCCAATCAAAGGTGTTTTGTTACTCGGATCATTGCGAAAATATTAGAAAAGGTTAGTTTTATTTAATCCTTCTCTTATACATGGTTCTAGGAATAATTTCTTTTCTCTTCATTTGGGAGATCTTGAAAAGGAAGGTTATTAGGTTCTTGGATGATCTCCTTTTCTTTGTATTAATGTTCCCTAGTGTTTGGGAGTAATGGTTTGTCCATTTGCAAAAGATTTTGGAATTTGACTCCCCGGGTCACCCACGGGTGATTTAGGAGAGCCAAATTTGGGCATTTTTGAGTTGGGTCAAATTTGATCAAATTGAAGGTACCTGTAGGATCCTTTTGCTTCCAATTAACTTCCCCCAAAGTTTTATTTCATTATAGACTTCGAATTGGTGGCGAATTAGAGACCATGCACTAGTGAGGTTGATACCTTTTTTAACCTAGTTTTCAAATTTGGGTTTTCGTGGGAAGATCTTGGGATATCCTTTGAAACTCAAATTGATTCTAATTTGTGATAATTATCTCTCTTGCATGAATAATTAATATATCTTTAGTCACTAATTTGTGGGAAAGAATTACTGATCTTTGGAGAAAAGAATCAAGTGGAAGGTACCTTATCTTGCATGTTTAATTATGTTAATTAATTTTTATTATTAATATCTTGATTTGCTTTAGTGTTATCTAGTGATTATATCTTCTATCTTTCAATATCTTTGAATAGTGATATGAGAATGTATGAGATGGATGATATTGAATGGATTGAGTTTTTCTTTTACTTAAATTATTGTTATGAATATATATGGATGATATTGAATTAAATTTCTCATTTTATTTCATGTTGCAAACTAGGGTTGTGGGTTCACCCATTGCCCTAGTGATATTATGTGATTGCTTAGATTGTGATTGGAAATGGGGAATGCCTTTTTGGCATTTCTGCCATAGGATACCAAAGGAGGCGGTATGGGACGCATTTCTATGGTACCCTAGGCGCTTTCCCTGATTATTAGTTGACATATCCATGGCATGTCTAGAAGTGTTTGGTTAGATGACCTCATGAGTACTACTACCCTTTCGGCAGGGGTATTGAAGCCGGTTAACCCGTGATGTTAATGGCTGGGTCCTGTGTGTCAAGCAAGCTCACTATCATCATAGAGATGTAGGGTTGCATATAATAGATAAGGGATCATGGACGCTCAACACCGGTGAAATGATCCATAAGAGGAAATGGAGATCGTCCTATCAATTATATGTGGATGACCACTAGGTTAAGGAATGGGGTCCAACAGATGCCTCCCGTTGAGGATTTCAATCATAGGTGAGAAAGTATCGAATCAACAGGGCACTAGGCATGAGGGGAGATATTGGATACTGAACCGAGTTGGTTGGTGCCATAGGGGAAGTATCCATACCACATGTAGTACGAAACCGTATGACTTTGCATTGGGCCTAGGATTATCCTTAATACGTGCTAGATCTTATACTAATGGTGATGTGAGAGAGTGGTGACTTAATCCCCAACCATGGCTTGACAGGACTTTACACAACAACCGCGGAGAACTCAATAGACGTGCTTGAGTGCCGTGAGGGAAGAGTGATGAGACCGCCCAAAGATGATTGGTGTCTGACTTAATGCATGTTTGCCATAGAGACTTCATGATAGAGTTAGGATCATAATATCATAATCATTCATATATCATATTATTGTCATTAATTACATTATCAATATTCATGTTATATGTGTGGTGTGAAATCTTGTGAATGAATGCATGATATGATGTTGAGTTGATCTTACTGAGTTATGTTGAACTCATTCATTTTATATGTCTTTTTCTATTAGATTAAACTGCAGGTTATGAGGACTTATTCCAAGTGGAGGATTCATCGCCGGTATACCTTCTCGAAGGAGTGACCGAAGAAGAAGTGGACGCACATGGAGCTTCATGCCAATGTCAAGACTGTTCTTTTGGGTTGGATTCTATTAGAGAACTAGTTTAGTATATTTTTCCATTACGAATAGAACTACCCTCTTTTCTTTTCAAAACTCTGATGTTATACTTCTATTCTAAAGTAATGGATGATTGGAACCATTATTTCAGTTTTGATAAGTTTATATGAGAAACTTGATTTATTCTTGTCCATTTAATTATACTATATCATGTTTTGTAGGGATTTGTCACTGAACCTAGATCTTGCGGTGTATCACCCTCACGGGCATTCAGGTAGACCAGATCCGACTGGGTGGAGTGTGACACATACCCTACTTGGCTGAATATAAAATGCAGGATATCATGATCATAAAATTGCCAGTGCAATTTCAATATGTGAACCCACATCATTGCATAATGGAAAGGAATCGAAGCCCATTGTTGAAAGACAACGAGATGCCCTTTAAAGTTCCAGGGCTGAGTAAATAAGATGAGATGCATAGTTTTCTCAGTCTTGCATGTGATAGAGAAGCGGTCATGCGTGCCTTCAACCGGAGGATAGCCCTCAACTTCAAAATTCTCCTCTTTCATAGCACGGTTGATGAAATTTGAAAGATCAAACGAAGTGATCCTAATACCATCAATAACTAAACCGATAAGTGTGAACTTAATCCGTTTCTGGATGTCATCTCTCTTTCCAGCTGAGAGGGATATCTTAACAGGAGGACGAACAGGAATGTCAAGCTTTGTAAACTCTTCAACTAGCCGATCAGATGGAGTAGGTTTGGAGGAAGAAGAAGGGCAAGAAACTGAGTACATAGCCATACCTTGAGCGCTTGTACGTGAGTGGAAATAAAGGAAACAATAGGTGCATGCAGAAGTGAGCACCGTAGTCCTGAAGACCCCTCTATATAGCATCACTGTGACCAGCCCCAATAGATCTGAGATAAACAAAGGAAAAGAAACTCCAACCTCAGCCAAGAAGAAAACACTCTCCATTTGTCGTCCACACCGACCCAACTGCACCAATCCAAGGAGAGAGATAACTTGAAAACATAGTGTTGTTCCATTGGCCTAAAATGAAGGTGTTGTCATTGTTGGCAACTTAAGTGGGCTTTGATATGGAAATTAGATTTGAGAGAAAGAATCCAATTCAAATAAAGAAAACTCAAGAATCCCGTTTTTGAGGGTCTCTGTCCAGCGTTGATCAACCCTTTCATCGGATGGTCATACAGTGTCCGATTGAACCGATTTTTGGAGGAGAGCTTCACGACTTCTTGATCTTCAAATCCAATGGTGGGATTGTTCATTGGAGATCTCTAAGTTAGTCCAATTGGTACGTCAAAACACTCCTTGTTTAAGTCAGATAGGAACTCTGAGTTTGACTCAAACTCTGAGTCCAGTTTTGATCAACCTCTTCATCGGATGGTCATCCAGTGTCCGATTTTTGGAGGAGAGCTTCACGACTTCTTGATCTTCAAATCCAACGGTGGGATTGTTCATTGGAGATCTAGAAGTTAGTCCGATTTGTACGTTAAAACACTCCTTGTTTAAGTCAAATAGGAACTCTGAGTTTGATTCAAACTCTGAGTTAAATTAATCTATAAAAGGAGAGCAAACTCCAGCAAAAGAGAAAACGTTTTGAGAAGCTTGGGAATAGCGTGGAGGTCGAACCAGAGGACGTTGGTTGGCTATGGAGATCTGAAGCTTGGGAATAGCGTGGAGGTCGAACCAGAAGACGTTGGTTGGCTATGGAGATCTGAAGCATGGGAATAAGAAGTCTTTTGTTTTGCTGAACAAGAAAGAAAGTGAAAGAGAAGAAAAGAGAAGCAGCAGAAGAAAAGAAGGGAACATGGTTGTATGGCTTTTTTAAAGAGAGAAAACTGAAAAAGATTGAAAAGAAAAAAAAAAAAAGGAGTTGGAGAAAAAGAGAAACAAGTATTGTTACCATGCATCTTACACAAGTTGAGGTAACCCGTATTCACAAGTGATTGTCTATTATTTTCGAGGTTATGTTTAGTGATGAAGAATCTATCTCATGAATGTAATTTGGGGAACTTGAATTATTGGTTTACATTGTGACCTAGCAAGTTGGAGCTTGTCTAGGGGGTTGGGGTTGGTGCCCTTGTCTGAATTGCATTTTAGACTAAAGCAGGGATTGGTGTTCCCGGACGCGGTGTAGATCAAAATAATGTGACCTAGCAAGTTGGAGCTTGTCTAGGGGTTGGGGTTGGTGCCCTTGTCTGAATTGCATTTTAGACTATAACAGGGATTGGTGTTCCTGGACTGTTGTAGCAGTCAAAATATCTAAGAGTGTATTGAATAATATACGAAACCCTATGTTGGGTATTATTCCGTGGATGTAGGCAATTTGGCTGAACCACGTAAACTCTGGTGCATTGCGTTTTTGTTTATTTTTCTTTGTTGCACATATTGGAGTGCCTTGATTGCAGAGTGGTGGTACACTGTCTGGTAGACCCAGCCACATTGTGATGAATTTTTGAAGACACTGATTCACCCCCCTCTCAGTGTCAATCTGGGAATAACACATAGAAAAGAACACGCACGGCAACCGCAAGATGAAAAACCCGAAATATTGTTCAAAGAAGGAGCCACGATGATATAGTCTTCACACATTCAACACTCCACCGCTTATAGTCACATCGATGAAGAAATGAAATAGTAAAATAGCTCACTGCAATTTGTGATTGATAGAAAAGAAAGATTTCAATCAGATCTGCAGTAGAAGTCAAAGAAATTATAATCATCTCGTGCGACCTCCAACTACATTCGGCAAAGCCACCAGGAGTCGAAACAATCTAGCAATAAGGCATGTCTAGCACATGCAAAGAACCATGCAAGCAACAAACCCTAATACATAGGTCATTGCAGGGTTGACCGAACTATCAGATCAATCTTCAAAGACGCAGGAAACCCGCCTTAAAACGATAAGACCCAATACTGTTGCAGTAAAACACATGCCTTCCACTCACCAAAGGGGAAGAAAGATAAAAGAGGGCAGATCCATAATAAGAGCCATAGATACAGACATGGATGCAAAGATACTGAATATAAGAGTTATGGTGTTGTCCATCCAACTGATCATCCATCGTAACTCACTGAAAACCCCATAAGGAAAACCGAGATGACCCCCTACATCTGTTAATATGGTATCGCATGCCTTCCACTAAACAAGACAGACAGAGAGAGAGGAAAAGATCAGCACTGAAGTAAGAGAGGATCGAAAAAACCCTGCAAGCTCTAGGCGGATAGAACCAAGAAACAAAACCCTAAAGCATGCAAGACACACTCTCTCTCTCTCTCTTCAATCTGGTTTTCAGATTCATTTGGGTTCTTGTGATATAGATCTGATATATATATATATATTATATATATATATATATATATATATATATATATATATATATATATATATATATATATATATATATATTTTTTTTTTTTTTTTTTTTTTTTTTTTTGATGTTTCTATTGACACAAATTGTGTTTTGGATTAAGAGTACGAAAAGAGTAATTAATAATTGAAGCAGATTTCAACCTATTAATGTTGATGCAAATTTCAACCTATTGATGTTGCTGCTCTGTTCTGTTTTGTTTTTCTCTGGTATTGTTAGCAATGCTCGACAGGATCGGGAGGGGAAGGGTTGGAGCTAGTACCACTTGTTATGAGTCCCAACCAGTTTTTATTTATATTTCTATATTGGAAATATAACCTTGGTTTATGAAATTTAATTTTGTTGGATTTTAATATTTCCCCAGTTTCCAAGGAATATGCGCTTTATGCCTTTACCACTTGTAGGCAACGTTTTGAGGCAGAGAGCCTCTTCTTCCTCTTCCTCCTCTATACGCTTTTTCTTCTCCTTCTTCATCTTCCTTTTTCTCCTATCTTCTCTTCATTTCTCTAAAATCTTTCTTTTTTGTTTCTTCTTTCTCCTTCTTCTTCTTCTTACTTTTTCCACAGTTTTCCTTTGATTTTTTTCTTATTTCTTGTAGATGTTAGTGTTGGAAGCAACTCCCTTGGATTTTGAAGTTCTGATTCTGCGATCTTGCCACAGATCTGGCGAAGGAAAAGTCACTACTGCCAAAACACGACGTCAAGCGGTGGAAGTTCCCTACATGTCGGACTTCCCACTCGATCCCGTAGTTGTTCAAGCTGTAGCTGCTCCGTACCTGTGGCGTGTTATCTCTACACGCCTGTAGCGTGTTTTCATTCCGCCCATGTGGCGTATTAGTCTCTGCCTTTGTGACGTGTTCTTGCCTATTTGGGCGTTTGTGATGGAGGATGCGTATTTTGCATCTTTTGAGCTTATTAGTTGTTTTTACAGTTTTACTTCTAAAGTTTTATTGGGTTTGACCTATAACCCTATCAATTGCATGTATGACACTTTGGTCAAATACTGGTCTTTGGTTTCAGATGTTTCTATTTGAACCTTGTGTTTCCATGCATGTCTTTTCTTTTCTTTATTTATTTTTAATGTGTTTCTGTATTCCTTTTTAAGTTTAATGAATGATGTTTCTCTTCTTACCCAAAAAGAAAAAGAAAGAAAAAAAAAAAAGGAATGTTGTATTTCAGCCTCCACCAATTTTGATGGGTACAAGGAAACATTGTGTTACAACCATGGGTGCTGAGATAATTTTTCAGCTTATTTGATCCACATGCACACAATAAAGTTGCCGTTGAATTTTGAGTAGGGGTGTCAATGGTTCAAGTTGGGCCGGTTTCGGGCTGAAAAACACTCAGCCCAAACACGGCCCATTAAGAAAATAACGGTTTCGGGCCGGTGCGGTTTGGGTTTCGGGTTGACTAACGGTTTAAAGTTGGGTTTACTAACGGTTTGGGTTCGGGCTTACTAGCGGTATGTTTTGAGTACTTTGTTGATGTGTGGAATTTATCAAGAGCATGTAAACACATATAAACATTAAGTTCTCTCCAAGTCTCTTGTGTTCGGTGTTCAAACCAAAAATTTTTTTCTACAAAGAAGTAAAAATTATAGAACTAATATATACAAATGAAAGTTGGCATCTTGATAAATTTTAGTGGATTGTCTCTGCTTATTCTACTCCCTCTTCTTAATACTTGTAAAAATTGATCAAAATAAAGCATTTAAAGATTTTCAAATGATAATACAATTGCTAAATATTCACTAAACCCATCTTTCAAATGGCAAAGGCTTTGACTAGCTTCTTGTTTGCATGTTCCAAAGCAAAACAATTAAGGAAAACAAATGAACACTTGGGGGTTTTCTTGTCTTTTACATTAAAATTTAATTTATTTCATTTATTTATAACGGGTTTTACGGGTTGGTTTGGCTTCGGGCTAGTTTCGGGCCAAACGGTTCGGGCTAGCGGGCCACACAAGGGCTGGGCCGGGCCAGCCCGAACCATTGCGGGCTGAAATTGTTCAGCCCAAACACAGCCCATTAAGCTTCGGTTCGGGCCGGTCCGGGCTATAACGGGCTGGTTCGGTCCGGTTTTAACGGTTCGGGTTAGGTTTTGACACCCTTAATTTTGAGTGCTGTATAGTTTTTCATCTTATTTGATCCACATGCTCATAATAGAGTTGCTGTTGAATTCTGAATGCTTACTCAACTGAACTCCTTCTTGTGTTGTTTTGGTGTGCCAACAAAAAAAAAAAAAAAAATTTGAACTTTTAGATTTCTATACAGGCAAGAGTGCTTCTCCTTCCAAAACCAATGAAGCCAGCGCAGTTACAGAACATTAAGCATGGCATTGCCTCTTCTAATTGCAGCAAAACCCACTCCTGTTAAACCTGATTCTTCTTGGTTAGCAGCATTGTAGAAGATGGGATGACATAGTGGATTCTATTTGCACAGTTGAAGATACCTAACCTACCTCTTCATGTCAATAAAGCATTTAGTGATATTTCCTAAGCTTTTGTAAATTTATCTACTAGCTCAACCAAGTTTGGTTTCTAAATATAACTTTAACATTAGTTTTTTTTCTACCAAAAAAAACATTATTTATTTTTTCAGTCAAGGGCAAAATTATTGACTTAGCTATTTTTAGTTAGCAGTGTCCATGAGGTGGGAAACTTACAAAGGTGGGTCCCATAGTGGGTGAAATTATGGGACAGCAGAAAAGGATAATTTATTTAAGATCTAAAGATGTTTAAATGAAGGAATTTTGTTTCCAGAAGAATAAATCATGGCTACTTAATTGATTTTTGTGCTAATTCCGTCAGTTTTTGTTTAACTTATTTCCTTGGCTTTGTGACCTTTGTCAAGCCGCTTCTTGTTGCTTGCAATGAAATTTTGATTACTGTGTCTTGTAAATTATGGATTCATACACATGTAAAGGATTACCATCAAAGGTTGGTTGAGATGGCAATGATCAATGCGTCTCTCAAAAGGAGCCAAGTTCAATCCTCCTAAGTAGTTTAGGGAATAGTTTCTACCAGGGTAGAGTTAGGATTCAACATTTGAAGAGAAAAAGGAGGGGGAGGGGGGAAGGCTATAGTGATCTTTCTTTCTACGGCTTATTTTATCCAATAAAGAAGGGAGCCAAGTGCTCATGTTTCACATATAGAAGGAGGACGAGAACTAAGATAACCAAAAAAATAAAAGAAAGGGGGTCAACAAGGAAATTTTAAAAAGGAAGGCTACCACCCGAATCCTGATCATCTCAACTGATGGGGAGCACATTCCCTTTATATTTTTCAACCAAAAAATTAGGTGGGCCCACAAGTAAATTTTTTTAAAGAGGGGTGGGACCCATAGTGGTACTCCCCCCTCCCCCCCCAACCAGTGTTCATGGTTAGCAAGCATCCAGTCAGTGTCGTTGATCCCGACTCCTGCAGCCTTGGCCCATGGGCAGCTCTGCCCGTGGTCCCCTCCCTTTTTTTCTTTTTCTAAAGAGTTAATATAAAGACCTATTAAAAATAGGATTTAACAGGTTAACCATGGATAGATATGGGTTTACAAATGAGATCATTAAAAATAGGTTACGATATGGGATTCTGCATCCATTTTGGGTTAGGTTGGTTCAAAAAATATTGAATTGGTAAAAAACCAACACTTCAATGGACGTTAGAATTCGAATCGCCATCCCAAAGCAGAGAAGGTCTTCCATGAATTATGGACTTGTAATGGAGAAGCTACAAAGAATTGCTTGAACACTAACCAGGAAGCTGTAGAACCAACTCAAGATTTGGAAATGTGCTCTATTTACCGTGATACTGCAGGATGTCCAGAATCGGGAGTTGGAGGTGCTGGTTTTGGAGTTGAACATGGGCGAACCTTTTATGCTTTTTGCTTCTGTCCTGAGAAAATTCTGACCTCCTGCATAAAAGCATTGGTCTTTTGCCAATTGAGCCACCCTTAGGTTTAAATACCATCTTTTTAGTAAACAAAAAAAAAAAATTATAGATATCATACATTGCTCCTTGAGTCTTCATGTCTGTCAGATGGGTGGGTGGTTAATTTTGTAGTATGTATATATATATATATATATATAAACCTAATCCAAAGTACACTCAGCATCGCACCTGATAAGATAACTCTCAGCTTTGCCTAGTGAAATAGATATCAGTTGTAACCACCACAAGCCTTTGTGCTAGTTTCAACTGTCAACCGGTGTATTTTAGGTAGTGTTGCTTTGGAGTCCATGATGCCTTGATCAACCCTAGTTAATATATATCAAGTGATTCAAGTTAGGTTTCATATCCAATTTACACTTGCTCAGTGCTTACAAATAATTTCTTTCTTGTTCGTATTCCATTCTTTTGATTCTTCATCTAATTTGCTACTTTTTTCTTCTCCTTCTTCAGGTATGATGAAGTGTTCAAATTTAATCTATTTATCTTCTTTTTTTTTCCAGTTCTGATTCTTAAAGTAACAAAGCTGAATAAGATAAGTTTCACTAGTAGACTACATATGTTTGTATCGAGTTTCATCTATTTGCATCCATTTTTTTGACCTTTATTCTATAATAATCGAGATTGTGAAAGTGAAAACTAGATTGGCCTTGTCATCTAGGGCAAATTGGAGAGCCAATTGAATTGGAAACATTACTTTTCTGTGAATTAGCCAGTTACAAGGCTTGTACTTTCTCGTTAACATAAAAGCACCACTTTAATGTGAGTTTGCATGTGGTAACATATTTGGCAGCAGTTATAGGGGGGCTGGCTTTTGTTCATCTTGACTAGAATTTATTTGCATTATTTTGACAGCAACTAGGTTGAATGTGATGTTATATATTTAGCTGTGGTATTATATTATTATCCTTCTACTGGTGGTAATATGTAACTACCTCTATTTTAAGTATTTCACAATGGTTGTAAATTACTGCTTCATTTATGCAAGTATTTATTTTCCTTTTCTATATATAATTGTTGAATAGGGAAACATTTCCATGTTTATTTGATGTTTTCCCTCTGTTTCTTTCCATATTGTAATTATTCTTGTTGTCTTGGATGACTCTAATAGATGAGAGAGCTTCTTTTCAGTTGCTTTTACTATGGTAGTATCATTAAGATGGTTGCGCAGTTGTGCTTGGCACTATGGTCAAGTGCTCAGTTGTTCGGCGCTTGGTCGCGGGTTCAAGTCCTAGAAACAAACTCTCTAGAAATCAGGATAAGGCTGAATACATCTGACCTTCCCCATACCCTGTTGAATGTGGGAGACTTGTATTGGGTATTTACACCCTTACAAGTTTAGGGCATTTCCTATTTTCTGGGTTTCTGTTTGATTTAAGGGTAGAATCAAAATTGACACTCGATGATGCTCCCAAAAATTAATGTAAAACAGAAAGAGGGGGGGGGGGAGGATAGGAAAATACATCAAAACTGAATATTCATTTATGTTGAAGGTTGGAAAACCTAATTTCATGCTATTTATGTTTCTATGCTCTTTTACAATCCTATGCATCATATGTTGGTAGAATATCTGAGGTGGTGGCATATTCCATCTGCACTCTTCATCCCTCTTTGTTTGCTTCTACTTTTGGTATTATGAAGTTAGCTTTTTATAGTATCATATCTTATAGCCATTAATATATCAAATCGATCTTTTTAAGTTCAAATTTAATTTCAATTGGTAAAATTCAGGGATGAAGAAGGATCTGACGAAGGATTGGAGGAATGGATTAACTTAGACATAGAGGTTGCAGATAATCTCATTCAACTGAAAGGAGCAGCAAATGCAAAAAAAGAAAATGAGATGAAGAGAAATACAAACAACAAAATGCAAAGACAATTTCAATGTATTGCTTCCATATATGAAGCAACTGAACTACCATTACCTATTACTGGTACCAATAAGAAGAAATACAAGTGAAGAGGGAAAGAAAATTTGTGTTTGGCATTTATATTTTTGTTGGATGTATTGCTTCTATATAAGAAGCAACGGACTACCTTTACCTATCACAGTTACCAATAAGAAGAAACACAAGTGAAGAGGGAAAGAAAATTTGTGTTTGACATTTATATTTATGTTGTAAGAACTAATTTTTTTTTTTTTTTTTTTTGGTAATATGTGGTAAGAACTAGTTAAATTCTTACTTAGTTATGTTTTTGTAATTTTGTAATATGTATTAGATCACATGGAACCACAAAACCCTTTTGCAAGGCACACTACTCGGAAGTACAATTGTCCCGCGAATATGCACCTGTCCATATATGAATCAGTCCACCAAAACCAGGACGTGCTCTTCGCTTCCCTCCACTTGTTTGCCATGCAATCCCTAAGAACCTCCTATAAATATTTCTTCTCTAGCTCTCCCTGCTCATCAAAGTGAAGAAATCTAGTTTCAACTACTGATCAGTAAGAATTGACAAGCAGGGAAGAAGAATGGGTCGGGTTGCGATCATAGGTGTTGTTCTGGTGGCCTTAATGGTCATGGCAGAAGCCACAATTTTCGTTGACACTGATGAAGAGCTAGAAAACCGATACAGCAGTGGGGGGCAGTGCCGTCAGGAGTTGAGTGGCCAGCGCTTGCACAGGTTTCTTTCTTCTTCAGAATTTACATTAAAATCATGGCGGGTTTGAGTTTACATTACATTATAATCTGATCAGTCTGGCCTCATTGTTTTGTTTATGTTGTTAATTTTGTTCATGAAGTTGCCAGCGATACATCCAGAGAGGTGGACGAGGACGAGGAATTGGAGATCTGATTCTTAGGCGTGGATCCGAAGAAGAGCAGTTCCTGGAGCACTGCTGCAGAGAGCTGAGGCAAGTGAATGAGAGGTGCAGGTGTCAGGCCGTAGAGAGAGCACTGGAACGAGCTGAGGAGGAGAGAGGAGGAAGATCCCAGGATTACGACAGACAAGGTAGATTCGACGAGGATAGGCGTGGAAGCTCACAAGACTATGACAGGCGTGGAAGCTACTCTGGTGGAGGTGGTGATCAGAGCCAGCAGAGGGAGCAGATGGTTCGAAGGGCTCAGAATCTGCCCCAGATGTGCCGCTTGAACAGGCCCCAGTACTGCCAGATTAGGGAGCGCTACTGAGCTTTCCGAAGTTTTGGTTGAACCTTAAGAACTACTAGTTCTTAGAAGACGAATAATGGAGATCAGGGGCTAAGGAGAAGTTGTAAAAAAGCACATTATCGTGCTTTCACTGCTTTGTACTCTTTATTAAAAGCTAATGCAGTTGCCCACTTTTACCGATCGAAGTTCTACCTTCTAGATTACGATCGATCTTACACATTTGGCCAAAGAGATCGAGAGGATTAATCATTGAGTCCTCTCTTAGCCGGTGCATCTACGATTCTTTTTCCCTGCAAGACGTTGAAACCGACCTAATTTATAACCTACTTCGGCAATTCTCCAGTTTAGGAAGGACGACATATATAGATTTAACTACATATATATTCCCTTAAGTCACAAAATTAAATGTGATGCAGTGGTTGGCCTACTTCAGGCCGGCCAAGTACCGACTTGCATTGCACTGGATCTACATGTAAAGTTACTTAATTTACTGCATCCACATGATTAATCGATCATTATCCTTTTTAATTTGTTAATTTCAATTTTCAATACTATCGGTGTTGGGCAATCCTTTGGTGGACTTGAGGCTTGATGTCATGCAGCTGAATTGGTCTAAGTGATCCGTAGTAATAGTACTGAGATTTTCCATTTAATTGTCTTTAGAAATTAAAAGTTGTGGGGATCGGTCTTTCTTCTTTGAATTGGAATTCAAAACCACAGTGGTAGTCAGAATTCCATTACATCCATATCTTAGGCAACTGTGGTTCTGTTGCCTTTTCCAGACTTTGTTAGAGTTCCAAAAAGCCTTCCCCTCATAGCTGCCCATATTCCAAACCGTCACGTTAACTTTCAAATCACGAATTACCCTGTTAGCACCCTCATTTCCTGGGTTACTTATGGAGCTGAAATCATCAAGTTTAGATCACCTTTTTTTTATCTCCTGACTGGAGATGATTTGGACTCGAATGCACCTTATATGAAACCATATGTCAGTGGTGGATTCCATTATTTCCATAGCTCATTTGGCTGAGTCGCGCCTAGTATTTAATCGCAAATTATCAAATCCCTTGAGCCACACATCCCTTAATTAAACACCATATCATGGGATTCATCTCTCCACCATTTGGTCCATACTCCATCAATAATTTCTCCACCAAGTTATCTCGACCCAGGAGGCTACCCATCTCCAAGATCATACCTTGATATTTGATTAACTTTGTGCTAAGAACTATACCCAAAATGCAGCGGAATAAAGAGAAGAAAGAAATAAATAAAGTACAATACACAGAGTTTACTTGGTTCGGTCACAAGGACCTACAAGGACCTACATTCAAGGATGAGTTAAGGAACTCATCAAGCCTTGCACTATCAAAATCAGGTAAGGTTACAGCCCTAATGCTACCCAACACATGAACTCTATACATGGACCAAGAGAGAAACAACAGTATAAGAACAACTACACCTGTAACCGTGTGCAGCAGACTCTCTCTTCATGTGCAGAGCAAGAACACCAACAGCAGCAGCAGTGCCTTCAACGCTGATGCGTCCAAAATCTGCTCAGCCCTTAGATCTCCTCGTGATGACCTGCAAAACGAAAGCGTCAGATGTGGCCCGACCGCGGGGGTCGGGAGTCCACCTCCGAAGGCTAAGTCACTTGATGAACTTAATCACAAACGGCTCTACTAGAAGCACAGAGCTAAGGAATAAAGAACTGGGAAAGGTGATCTAGATCGTAAGCCTCTGATAGTTTACGTCTACCAGTATGTATTTGAATTTGTCTCCCTCACCTCGTATGGCAGTGAGGTTTATATAGAGTGTACCTTCGAATCTCCTTCGTTGGATGCAGTTGAGCCTTCTTCGGGTAGTCGTTGGATCTTAACAGTTAGATCCGTTGAGCGATAGACTTCTACTAATTTGGACTAGTAGAGGACTCCTGAGATAACCTTTAGGTTATGCGATGATTATCCCTTCGATAATGATTAGTCGCAGCCGTCAATTTGAGTCTGCCATCATTAGGGTAATTAACCTAATTCATAAGTTGAATTAGGGCATGCTTGTAGCTGAATAAGTTTTCTTCCTCAGCAAGCCATCTTCTTGATCCGATTCGCTGGGAGCGAGTCGATTCCCTCTGTCTCGACTGGGGTCGAGGGTGGAACCAGGTATGAACCCGGTTCGATCATATTTTCTCCATATCATGAGCCCCCCGACCAAGCGTTCGGTCGATCCCGAGGGCTTGGTTTTTAATTGGGTTCTTCGTCAGGCAATAGTCTCTGCGTGTTCCATTAAATGTCATATCACATTTAATGCGGTGGTCACTTTTCCTCGAGCGTTGTGAGGGTAAGGCCACGTGTCTCCTTGCAATCAATCTGTCGTGGCTCACGTAATCCAAGCGACGGTTTCCGAACGCTTGTTTCGGATTCGTGAGTTCAAACTTTCAAAACGTCTTCTAATCTCTATCGTTGATTTTGAATCAATCTCGATCGTTCAGATTCCCGAACACTCGTGCAGGTGCTTTTAAAAGCGGTTCTTTGTCTTCGTAGGTTTCATTCTTCTTGTCCGGAATTTGAACCTTTGTCGTCTGCTTCGCGCCTTCCTGCTCTCAAGCTTTTGCCTCACTGAATCAATAAGCTTACTGATCTTTTTCTTTTTGTACCTTACTGAAACAAGTAATGGCGGATAATAGGGTTTCTCTGGTATCCAGTTTTAGTAATAGTAGTGGTAATGAAGCTTTTGCTTCTCCTCCTTCCAAACAGTTGAATAGTGATAACAAAACCCTAACTGTCCTCTGGCGCGAGTTTGCTGAAGTTTCTCAAAAAGGTTTAAAGAGAAAAACCGAAACTCCTTCTGTCCTTCATGAGTCTGGATCTTCCAAGACTTCTAGGATAACTGCCGAGTCTTCTAGGCAGCCTCAAACTTCTAGGTCCGATGGTGGGCCTGGCTCTGTTCCCTCCATTTTCAAGGAGGAAACCCATCTTTCAGCGATCCAAGATTTTGATTTTCCTTCCTCTTATCAGGTTAGGGCTCCCCATCTTGATGAGAGTGTCGATTCAACTCTTTCGAGTGAATTTTCTCTGTACATAGATGCACTGGAAAGCAGGGTTCGCTTTCCCTTTTTAAATCCTTTGTTCGTCGCAGTTCTGAATCATTGGGACATTTGTCCCGGAATGCTCCTTCCCAATAGCTGGCATCTCATCGTCGGCTTCTTGGGTTTGTGTTTTGAACTTGGCATTACGCCCCTCTCTTTCTCTCTTTGTGCATTTTCATGTTCTTTCTATCTCCCATCCTCCCGGATGGGTTTTTCTGTCCAAACTCAATAAGGCTGAACTTGATTGGAGGGGCAACATCCTTGTCAAAAGAACTTGCCCTTCTAACCACAAAAGATGGCGCGAATGATACTTTTTCTGTCGAGCGCCTCCATCGGATCTTCACTTCCCGACCGTCTGGAGGCGGTGTACTTCTTCTTCTGAGAATAATCGAGGCCTACCCTTATCCAAAGAAGACGAGGCGGCCATCAGGAAAATCAAATCCATTTCATGGTATCAAGAGATACATGGACTTGAGGTGGAGTATAACTCCATTCTTTAGTACTGGGGCTTGGCTCATTGTGAGCTTCTAACCATTATCTTTTAATTTTACTGAAGTGATACGTCTTCAATTCTGACTTTTGCTCTTCTTTGCAGTGCCTCCAAGAATGAACCACGAGAACCTCCAAGGTATAATCAAGTTATGTTCACTACTTAACAGAATAACAATAGGGAGAGAGAGAGAGAGAAAAAAAAAAAAAAAAAAGGGAGGAGGAAATTCAGTGTTAAAAACGAACTCGAAAATAGGTTTATATAGAGCCCCAAAGGCTGTGGGTGAAAGGGTAAGGTAACCTCTCTTTGTGAGGGTACCTATTCAGCTTAACTCCCTATAGGAAGGTACCTATCTAGCTGACCTCCCTAAAAGAAAGTGCTTCTCTAATGGCATTTCCATGTTTTCACCCAGAATGGCTTTCTAGATTAGGGCCCATGACAAAATGGACCTTTCGGATAAAGGCCTATTGTCACACCCCACCCGCCGGTCTCGAATTAAGCACCCGACAACCTGTGGGAGTGAACCGTCACAGGATCCACGGTCTTACCATCAATAATAATAAATGCAAGTAATAGATAATCATGAGCAAGAATAAGTGCAATAATTAATAAAAAGATTACATGAGTCCAAATACTCCAATAAAAATAATAAAGGAAAGAATCAAGGATAAAAAAGAATAATGAGTTCAGCGGAAGCAATTCAAAATGACTAAATAAGTTTCTTTCCGATTTCTTTTTCTTTAACTAAAAACTAGTCTTCTAATTTAGCAAGAAAGGGGTTCTCTAGTTCTTCTCCATACGATCGGCAAAATGTCTGGCAACTTGTCTCCTCTGTCCATCAATTGGTGCTATAAGCGTACTCCTTGCACTTGCAGGAGCTCCCACACAAGCTATTTGCATCTCCCACTGACAGTGCCACATCTTCTTCATATAAGAAGGGTCTTTCAAACGGATCACTTCCAACTTCCAACGTTTGGCCACCATCTGAGTAGTTTGTATAGTACATACAAAGAAAATGAATGAGTTTTGACGAACGCAGTAAGGACAACATAATTCTCATCCATATGTCAACACCATCAGCAATGCATATATGATATGTATGATATGCAAAAGTATGAATGCTACTAAGATCTAATTGTGCAAGTCTCTAACAGTTGACATGCTTTAAGATATACACCAGCCCTCCTTTGGGTAGGTCTAGTCACTCTAATCCCTCACGGATTGGATACCTCTGTTGGGATTCTGGGTAAAGGGGTAAGTCCACACTTGGCTCACAAACCATGGCTGGGGTTTAAGTCAACACTCTCTTACCACGACCATTGGCATGACTACTGGTGCATGTTGGGGTTTCTAATCCAATGCAGGTCATAATGGTAACACACTACATTAAGTCCAGATACATCCCCTATGGCACCAACCAACTCGGTTTAGTATTCTTCGCAACCTAGGAATGAGAACCCTCATGGACTGCCTACCGCTATTGGACTCCACTCCCTAACCCTATGGTCATCCACATATTGTTGGGGTGGAAACCTCTCATGACTCCTCACGACACTCGGTCCGCTCCTTGGACGTCCATGAGCCCAACCCTAATATATGCGACCCTACCATTGTATGAATAACAATGGACCACTGAGTCTCCACATGGACTGATTACCACTATAAAATGAAACAGAGTCACATCACCATCGTCACGGGTCATCCGGCTTCACTTCCCCTACCGAAAGGGTAGTAGTAGGTGGGGTACCTAGCCATGCAACTCTAGACTCTCCCTAGGTATGTCATCCAGTAGTTATGATAATGCTGGAGGCATCAGTGAGCATGTGTCCCATACCACAACCCTCTGATGTCTCAAGCCAAGATATCCTAATGGAATACCCTTTCCATCAGAACCACATTATTCCAATCATCAATTGATAAAGTACATACAAGAATATTACAAATAGCAAGTATATAATAGGATCAGCATGCTTATTATAGTTACAACAAGATATACAATTAAAGAATAGTAAAGAAAGACATTGATCTAGCATGTTCAAGTCATTACATAAAGATAAGAATGTATTTCCTTACCTGAATTACGTAAAAGCTCTTTAAAATGCAATCCACAAGTAATTATAAGACTTTCAGTAGAAAAAGAGGACACCTATAAACAGGGTTACAAGAACATGTAAGAGTCAAGAGTCAAATCAAAGCCAAACTCAAACCTACACAGTCATTGTGACCTAGCCGGTCGCTTGGCTCAAGCGACTGCCTTGAGCAACAACCCCAAAAACAGTGTATTTTCAATTTGAAACCCATGCTTTTGATCATCCGATATCAATCCGATTTTGGGATGATCTCAATCCAAATTTCAAACCTAACACATCCATAACAAAGGGGTGACATGAAACCCTAAAATTAACGCAGATCGATCACCTAAAATCCTCCCCTTGATTAGATCCATCCTTTTCATGAAAGCAGAATTTCGTTTTAGGACAAGATCTCATCAAGAACATTAAAAAGGGGATACAACAATAAGAGGATCATGAACAACCAAAGAGGGAACTACACTACACTATTCAATAGATGAAGAAAGAGACTGAGGGAATGGGGATTCACTTACCTCAACCAGATCAGCAAGAATAGGAGGAAAAAGGTTCCAGATCACCAACAACACTTCGCCCATCTTCCACCATGTCTCCAATGCCTCCTAACCACCGAAAACAGCAATCCCGAATGTAATATTCGTTAATTAGGTGAGGGTTGCTATTTATAGAGGTCTGGGGGCAAATTAGGGCATTTTCCCGCAAGCAGAACCTGGCGGTCGCTTGGTTCAATCAACCGCCTCAAACAACCGCCCCCTAGTATATTGCTATACAAGGGTGCTTTCCTCAAAGGGTTGAAACCCAAACACAACCTAACCCTAATCAACACATGGGAGAGGTCTTACCTTCATTCCGGTCATCTCTAGACACCACTTGCCTTGATCCAGAGATCCAACTTCCAAGCAAGGCAGGTTCACCATCAAGAGAATCTAGATCCATGGGTTCTGGGTATGGATCAAGGATTTCTATCCGGACACTCCACAAATTAAACCAACTAGACCTTCGGGTTCTCAGATCTACAATACGGATCCCGGGTTATAAATACGGGGGTTGTTACACCTATGACCCACGACTCAAAGTTATATAGAATTATTAATATTAATATATATCTATATAACCATGGCTGGGTCACAACAGGGTTTAGGCTTGGTTTGCGTCGCATAGAGTTCGATCCTTAACCCCAAAGTAATATTATATAGGTCCTTATTATATATAAATGAGATAATTAGCTCCTCTTAGCCCGATGTGAGACTAAAGTTTCTGCTATAAAAACCATAAGATAAAAGACACAATTAAAACATATATTTATATAAAAATATAAAACAATAAACATAAAGTTTTAAACATATTTACAACAATTTATAGTTTAGTTGGATACTTTACTTTGCGGTCTATTTTGTAATTATTTTTTGTTGAATATATTGATCACTTATCCTAAACAAGATGTCATGGAAGATAACACGTCCAAAATACACTATACAGGTGTTGTTCAAACGTTCCTTTCCTAATACCATGTCTCAATTTTCTTTATTTATTATTTTCTCCATATCTAGGGAGGAGAATCTACAGATTGATTCAATCTTATCCATGGTGCTCTCCCAAAATTAATGTAAAATGGAAATGGGGGGAAATAAAAAAAAGAACCCAAACTGAATATTCATTTAGGTTGAAGCTGGGAAAACCCTAATTTCATTCTCTTTATGTTTCTCTGCTCTCTTACACGTTTATGCGTCATGTTTGCTATGTTGGTAGAATATCTGAGGTGGCGGCATATTCCATCTGCAGCTTTTCATCCCTCTTTTTTTGCTTCTATTTTTGGTATTATGAAGTTAGCTTTTTATAGTATCATATCTTATAGCCATCAACATATCAAATCAATCTTTTTAAGTATTTAATTTCAATTTCAATTGGTAAATTCAGGAATAAAGAAGGATCTAATGAAGAATCTGAGGAACAAATTAACTTTGACCTAGAGGTTGTAGACAACGTCATTCAACTGAATTGAGCAGCAAATGCAGAAGAAGAAAATGAGATGCAAAGCAATGCTAACAAAAAAGACAACCTCATTCAATTGAATGGACCAGCAAATGCAGAAGTAGAAAATGAGATGGAGAGCAATACTAACAACAAAATGGAAAGACAATTTCGATGTATTGCTTCCATATATGAAGCGACTGAACTACCATGACCTATCACTGGTACCGATAAGAAGAAGACAAGTGAAGAGGGAAAGAAAATTTGTGTTTGGCATTTATATTTTTGTTGGTAAGACCCAGTTAAATTCTTACTTAGTTATGTTTTTGTAATTTTGAAACATGTATTATAGATTATAGATACATGCATGCAGCATTCCATTTAATGGAATAACGTTTTGATGCTTTCGTCATTTGCTTTCTTTGTTGTTCAAATGTATTACAAGATAAATTAATCATGGCTTTCACCTATTTCTAATGTTTAGGAAATTCAGTTTATGAGTTAGCTCTTCAAATTTTGAATGAAATTTACGAATAGGTGCCATGAGCTTTTTCAAAAACAGTTACGTGCTAAAGATTCGGAAGCCTAACAGGATGGCAGTCCCAAAGAAGAGCTCAGCTCAACACTTCTTCCCTTGAGCTCCTGGTGGAATCAATCTATTCGATAAAACTTTTGAAGACGAAATCGTATGCTTTGGACCTTTATGGGTTGTTACTAGAAGCACAAAAAAAGATGTGTTCAACATGGATGGAGCAAACACGTAAAAGAGAAAGGGTTGAAGGTAAATGATACTTTTATTTTCTATGAGGTTTACTCCAGAAGAATATTTGTGTAGGATAGGTGGATGACAATTGGACATATAATTTTTTTATCACTCATAAGAAGAAAAATGGAGAACCCGGAGAGACGTACCATAAGATAAAGTTATGGTAAGTGTTTTTGTTATTTCTTAGTTACCACTATTTTAAATATTTGTACATTTCTAACTTCTTTAACATTTGTTTGTAGGAAGCACTCACCCAAGAGAAGAATGAGCTTCCCTATGAATTGAGAGGATAAAGATACCAAGGGCTTTATGTTTAGAGAGGAATTGGGCAAGGTTTGGGCAAGCACTCACCCCAGAGAAGAATTGGGCAAGATACCAAGGGATTTCAAATAAATTTATCAAGTGAGGGTTAAATTGTAAAAGAAAATTTGAAACTAATGGAAACTTGACAGTGTTAATTGTGGAGGGGGATTTTGAAAGGTTTCAATTTTGAGGGGGTTGCATCGAGTTTCTAATTGAAATGGAGGAGGCCCACGTAAAAAAATTCTTAGTGTATTTAATCTAAGGAATACTTCTATTCATTCATTCAGAAAACCAAACAAGCTTAGACATCTTCATACGAGCGCGAACATCTAGCTTAAGTCCATACGCTTTCATCTGAATATGGGAGTCCATGGTATTTTGTGTTAAGACAAAGCTAAGGCAGTGATGTCACATCCTCCCAGCCGGTACCCTAACTGGCATACCCGAGAGTGTGATCCACAGCCCCGAAGATCAAGTAATGAGGAAATCATCCTCCCACATATACAGGTTACATAATCATAAACAGGAAATAATCAGGGTTTAAAATATTATAAACAAAAGATTAAAGTCAAGAAATGAATAATCAATATAATCAGAGTGCAAAATGATACCAGATGTAATCACATCAAAAGAAGTAGAGTGAGGCGGAAACTCACTCCACAAAATATAGCGGAACGCCGAATGTAAGTCTAAAAGAAATAATATCTAAAACAATGGAACTAAGAGAAAATTCTAACATCAGGGTTTTCTATTCTATAAATAACGTCTTCAAAATAGTGAACTTCATCAATCCATTTGAGACGTTCCACGTATACGTTGTCTTTAATCGTAGTACGCATCTTGATCAACTGAGGGATCATCAAAGTAATCTTGATGGTTGCCAACACCTTAAGTGTAGTACGCATCATCGGCTTGCGCTTCATCGAACTGTTCGCCATAGAATTCAGTACCTTCAGAATAGTTTAACAATGTACAAAGGAATGAGTTTCGAAGAAACTCAGTGAGGCAAGTTAATCCATAACAACATAAACAACATGTGGCAAAACATAACAAGATGCAATGCAATATGAAATAGATAATGTATGAATGCATCTAACTCTATGTATGTTGGTCTCTATGGAAGACATGCTTTAAGTCATAGCACCGTACTTCTTTGTGTACGTTCGCTCACACCCTCAACCATTTAAGATATCTTGGGTTCCCTCAACCATTTAAGATATCTTGGGCAGCCAGTTGGTAATGGGTCCTGTATCCCTCTCGGACAAACCATGGTAGGGGGTTAAGTCAACACACTCTCTCACAACCATTTGGCATAAGTACCGGCGCATGTCAGGGAAAAGCCTAGCCCAATGCAAGTCATCTAGTCAGTTACATCAAGTCAGGTCCAGATACTTCCATTCCTTCCCTCTCGGGATCCTTTCCGGTATCCTTTCCACTAGAGTCAGCGTATCCGAATCTCTCAAATACGGACTCATCAACCCTATTGGTTATCCACATATGGTAAACGGGAACCTCTCATGTCCTCTCACGGA
Organism: Hakea prostrata; assembly: GCF_041222555.1. Lineage (NCBI taxonomy): Eukaryota > Viridiplantae > Streptophyta > Magnoliopsida > Proteales > Proteaceae > Hakea > Hakea prostrata. The sequence continues at coordinate 162,668 of NW_028291169.1, read as the reverse complement.
TATAACTCACCGGTCTCGAGGGCCCATGAGCCCAAGTCTAGCCATATGCAACCCTCCAATAAATGGCCCCCACAATGTGATTCCCATCCACTCATGGATATAACTCACCGGTCTTGAGTGCCTGTGAATCCCCATTGCTACCATGGGTCGTTCGGTCTCAATACCCTTCCGAATCGGGTCTGATATAACAGGGGTATAACCTAGCCAAACACTGCTAGACATCCCTAGGTATGACAACCAATGATTCGGGAGAGCGTCGATGGGCAACCTCGGAAACATCCCATACTATTTCCAATAATGTCCAAGGACGGAAGTGTCAAAAGGACACCTCCCAATCCCAAACAAAACTTAATCAAACACATTCTCAGATTAGTCATGACATACACAACCAGTAGTTCATCATATAAAAGGGAATGTAAAAGTAAAATCAGATTAAGCGGTAATAAGTAATTCATATAACATGAATAATAAAAAAATGATATAAACAAGTGCTACTGTTCTCACAGTAGGAGATCAGAATTAAAGTACAACAACAGTCAACAGTAGGTAATCTCATAGTTTCACAAAGTAGAAACCAGAGAACAAGTAATCTATGCAGTTAAGGAATAACTGTCCTTACCTTCTAATTCGCAAAGGAACTTAGAGAATCAAGTAAGACCTTGACTAAACCTGAGAAAAGAGTCTTAAACAAGTGTATACTGTGAGTTAGGAAAGATACATGGAAGGAAAGATTGCAATTCAATCAAAACAGACCAAGAATGGGGTTGCTGTACGCCTGTACCCATTGGTCGACTGATTGGTCTACTGCCCTAGTCAACCAATGAGTCGACCAACAGAGACAATAGCCAAAAAAACAGAATTTTTAGAATATGAATCCGAATTTGGTGGTTCAAAAGGGTACAAAATAAGGGGGAAACTTTAATGAAAACATCTAAGTCTATAGAGGACAACAAACCATTAATCAAATCAAGTTTCCAGGTCACAACTTAGGAATCATAAAGTTAACCTAATTAGGTTAAACATAGATTATGACGGAAAAATATAACATAATCAAGGGTAAGGAGATAAAATTAATAAGTTACAATTCTAGTAAAGAAAATAAAGTGAGAGTCTTCTAACATGATCAAAGTAGGGGTTCTTGATCTTACCTAAGAAATTAGGGTTTCACCCTTTTTGGTTCCCATGAAAAAGGTTGAGATCACAGGAGGGAGGGAATTGATGATAGGCCAATTATAACAAGAAGAATTTAAGAATATTGAATTTAGACCAACCTCCACATTACCCATGAGGTTTCCCTCACATGGGGGTTTACCAAAAGGTTCCCCTACACACAAGGTTAGGGTTTCCAGGATTCAATTGGCAAGGGTTGAGATCATGATAATGATCATGGATCTCAAGGAACATGATGAGATCATGGAATAGATGGTTGCAAGAATGCAGCATCATCTTCCTGATCTCAATCAAGAACAGATTCAAGAAAAGAAAAATCAGAAATAAAGAGGAAAGAGATTATACACATACCTTTGATGCAGGAGGATGAGGATTGCTTGAGTTCTTGCGAGATATCAACCAAGGATGCGAGGGAAATGATTAGATTAGGGTTCTAACTCGTTCCAGAGGCTTAGGACGCGGAGTATTCCCGAGATTAGATTTAAATAGAGTAGCCACGATTCAAATTTCAAAAACAGAATCAATTGGTCGATTGATTGGTTGACTGGTCCAGTCGACCAATGAGTCGACCAATCAGAACAGCAACTTCAAAATAGGGAATTGAAGGCTCAGATCAAGTCCAAACATCAAGGGGTTTTGCACACACCTAAAGTGACATACCTAGTAGGTAGAAATGCCTTCGAACCAATACAGAGAGCACTCCAAGTTCATCAACTAATCCAATCTTTATCAGTGTGCAGTTTCCATAGCAGGGGCACTGACATCCATACTCAAGGATTCCACTCCAGCCATCAAGTCTTCAACTGAAATGGCCCAAAGTTGACTTCTTACCTTAATTCGGGTTGCTGGGACCTACAAACAACGGGGTTTCGAGTCAGGGTTAGGGCTGGGTTTCACAAGTGAAATCCAGCCCAAACCTAACCTGGACACCCTATCTGTTTTGGGTGAAGAAGGGTTTGTTTGATGTTTGACCTTGAAGTTGGACCTTAAATACAGTGTTGCTATCCTTGGAAAGTCCTAAGAAGTCAAGTCAGATCTCTCCCTTAATGTAGACCCAAAGTCCCAAAGTGAAGGAAGAAGTCTTTGTTGACCATCTCAATAGAAGACATGGTGTTTGACCCAAAACCGATGGATATTGATGATTGTGTTTCCCTAATGAAAACCTTACTTGATTTGGAGTTGAACTGCACGTTGATGAAGAAGAACTTGGTTGATGGGCCTAAAGCCTTGTTGGACCTGGTTTAAAGACATCCCTCAATGCTAGGTAAGTTGTTTGAAGTGTGGTATGAAGCCCATCCAAAGATATTGAAGTTAGGCCCATCAAATCCCAATATTGGAGTTACTGTCATGGTTGGTTGACCAACCAATCGACCAATAGGGTTATATTGGTCAATTTTGGAAATCTTGGTAATTTTGGGAGTTTTTATGCTATTTAAAGGGGGGGGGGAACTCCTTTTTTCACTCACAATCAGTTCTAAGCCTTTGGAGAATGTGGGAAGAACCCTAGAACCTCTCCTCCAAAGCCAAGGATGATCCTCAAGCATCCGTTTGGGTTTCTTCATCGGTTCTTCTTCTAAAAGGTTAGTAATCAATTCGTTTCTTCTTTGTTTTATTCTATCTTCTATACTTCTGATTTCTTGATTATGAGAAAGGTATTACACTACTGTAAAGGCCTCTTCTTTGATTATCTTAGCCATAGAGTGAATCCCCCATTCACTCTATGTATCTTGAAACCATATGGCGATGTTTTATGTCTATGATCTTACCTGAGATCTTGATGACTCTTTCCATGATTTTCCTACCTATCTTTATGATTGTGGGGGAAGGTCTCATACCATTACCATAACCTTCCCTTGTGTCCTCTTGATTGAGGGGTTGATTCCTAATTTTCCTTGGACCATAGAAACCAAAAAGAGTGTGATTTTGTGAGAGTCGATTTTGGGTAACCCTCATGAGAGGTATCCAAATTGGGGAATCCAAATCCACATTTAATTCATTGGATCCTCCCCAAAACCTTTATTGATTATGTATTTCTACTTTTGTTTTCCTTTGGGTGAATCTTTATTCTCCCTAGTTTTTTCGTGGGATACACGGATTCTTGTTAGTAAAACCCTAATTGTATGATTAGAATTCGTTTCCTTTTGATTTTTATTTGAAACCTTATTTTCTCTCAATGTTAGACCATACCCAATACCTTTCTTGAATTTGAAATACTATTCTTTCTTTCTTAGAGTGAATTGGGGAATTCACTCTATGTTCTCGAAGTTCTTGAAACCATATGGTGATGTTCTTGTTTCTTGATTTTACTAGAATTCTAGATTACTCCCTTGTATTGTTTTTCCTACAAAGTTTATGTTTGTGGGGAAGGTCTCATACCTTTACCATGACCTTCCCTTGTGTTCCCATGATTGTGGGATGAATCCTTATCTTTCCCTTTGCTCCTTCGTGAGCTACCCTATGCATGTTGTTAACGAAATTTTGGGTTATCTTCAAGAAAGGTTACCCAATTGAGAACCCTAATATTTCTTGTTAATTTAGTGGATCCTCCCCAAATGCCATTCTTGTTTTTGAAATACTAATTCTATGTTTCCTTTACCCTCTGTGAACCTACTATGGGTTATTTTGAGAACCAATCTAGGGGAACCTTCATGAGATGATATTCAATTCAGAACCCTAATCCTTTATTAATTATTGGATCATCCCCAAAGCTTTCATTGATGTGATTTCTTACTCTTTATTCCCCAGGGTGAATCTTTATTCACCCTAGCCTTTCCATGAGAGCCATGGTTAGTATATGCTAAGACCCTAAATCATTTTGGCTCAATCAAGATTCTATATTTTGACCATGATTTGATGCTTAAACATTCTTGGATAGTCTTAATATGTTCTAGGAAGCTCCCCTTCAAATTTCAGAGCAATCGAACTTCAAACGAAGAAGTTATGACCAAATTAGGGTTTGCAGCCCCGTATTGTTCCATTGGTCGACAGGTTAGTCGACTGAACCAACCTACCAACTAATTGACCAACCAAGTTTGTAGCCTCAAATATGCTCCGTTTGCTTCCGTTTACTTCTAAACTTCTAGGTCTTATTCCTAATTATTAATAAATGCTTGTTTAGGGTTTATTTTCTCGTCTTGGACCTCTTCCTCTTCATTCTTCTGAAATTCTTCGACGTTTGTTTAAGGTAAGGATGGTTGATCCCTAATAACCTAATATGTATGTCTTTAGATTTGATTACATGATCATCACTACTGCTGTACTTAGTTTCTTATAATTATATTGCTGTTGTGGTTCTTCAACTAGAGTAGTACTTGTTCTTATAATGCAATTGTTATTTCAATTATGAATGATCACTTACTTATGTTTATTTTATCAGTTGTGCTTGTGAATGACTAATTGGGAATGTGATTGCCTAGATTGTGATTGGGGATTGGGGAATGCCCTTTTGGCATTTTTGTCTTTGGACACCAGTGGAGGTGGTATGGGACATTTTCCTCTGGTGCCCCTTGATGCTTTCCCTGATTATTGGTTGATATACCTAGGGCATGTCTAGAAGTGTTTGGCTATGATGTCCCTGTTATATCAGACCCGATCGGAAGGGAATTGAGACCGAGCAACCCGTGGTAGCAATGGGGTTTTTGGGCCCTCCGAATACCGGTTAGTTACATCCGTGAGAAGACATGAATCACATTGCGGATACTTGTGAAAGGCCATTCATTGGTAGCGTTGCAAAAGTGGAACGTGGGCCCTGGAACTCAAGACCGGTAACCAACCCGTGAGATGAACACGGAATTATTTGTTAACTTGATGTAACTGACCAATAGGATTGATGAGTCCGTATTCCGAGTTGGTTGTAGCCATAGGATACACTGACTCTAAGGTGAAAGATACTAGAAAGGATCGTCCTGGGTGAGGAATGGAAGTATCTAGAGCTAAGTTGATATAACTAAGTAGAAGACTTTCATTTGGCTAGTCTTACCTTGACATGCTCCAATACTTAGACCAATGGTGATGTGAGAGAGCGGTGACCTGAACCCCAGCCATGGAATGTCCGAGAGGGATGCCTTGACCCAACTACCACCGGCAGACCCAAGATACCGAGATTGTTGAGGGGGAGTGATTGAGACCTACCCGAAGAAGTATGGTGCTATGACTTAAAGCATGTCTGTCAATAGAGACCAGCATACATATATAGAGTTAGAAGCATATCTGCATTGTTTGTTTCATATCATTGTGCATTTTGTATGATTTGCTATCATGTGTTATTATGTTATTTTGGATTGAATTGCCTAGTTGAGTTCTTTTGAACTCACTCCTTTTTGCAATATCTTTTGTTAGACTTTCCTGTAGGTACTACTACTGTTGACTATGATGGTTAGTACTATAAAGACCAGGTTGATGACTCATGCTTTACTATCTATGGTGACTACGTCGGTGAAGACTTTCAACACGAGACTGATACTTATCAGGAGTAGTTCGGCCTTTGCACTTGTGTGCCAACGATGGGATATCGTCTCATCCTCTTTTTGATCTTTATTATATTCATTGAGACTTTAGTTGTTTGTTCCCCTTTCTTTTAGGAACCGTTTGTAATCTTTTAAATCTACTTTCCACTACAGTTGTGGAGTGAGTTTCCGCCTCATTCTACATTTTGATTTATTCTATTGGTATCATTTTCTGCACTCTGATGTTCTTTTGTGATCCTTCTGAGATCCTTTTTTGACTTTTATTATTAAACTACTTGAATACAATGATTTGTTCTAGCTTTTGATTATGTTATTGTGCTAAGTGGATATGATCATTTCTAAACTTGATCTTCGGGACTGTGGATCACTCCTTCGGTATTCCAGATAGGGTACCGGATGGCTGGATGTGACAAAGGCACTTATGCTTGGGCCAAAATTGTTGTCTTGGTTGTTTATAGCAATGTCCATGAGTGCATGCTTTCTCTTAAAAGACGGCCGGGAATAAATTTTAATGAATCCCAAGACTTCAGTTGACTGTAAAGATTGAGAAAAACATTGATGGAATCGGTTCTTGTTATGAACTAAGGATGTAAACAGATAGCCAAAATCTACTAGGGGTTTTTTAAAAATAAGTAGGGGTTTTATCTCTTAAAAAGTTAAAGGTTTTCATAACACTGACATTTTGCTTCCAAATCCAACCATATGTACTTCTCTCTTTGAATTGGTCAACACAAATCAGAATTATTATTATTATTATTATTATTATTTATTGGACTAAATTATTGCGAAACTATTTTTTTAAGGACTTGCATAATACAAGAAATATTCATACCCAACTCTACCTTTCTACAAATTGTAAGGAGGGTGTTGAGTATGATTTAGTGCTCACTAGTGTTTGCAAACTAGATCTATCTATTCGACTTAAACCATGCCAGGCCCTATCCTATTTTCATTGATAATCCCATGTGGGGATGAGATGCAATCAAGGTACATCTTCTGTAAAGAAAATGCTGAAAGTTGAGAATCACTCCAACATTCATTCTATACCTCCTCTCTCCCGATCTCTCCAAGTGAAAGTCAAATATTTTAAATGCATTTTCTGTGAAAACAGGCATAACTGAGAGTAGTTCAGATTATGAACTCATAAGCACCGAGTCGTGCTGTTTGTCTCTCGTTAGGATTTGTAAATTGATCTTTATAGTGATTGTCATGTCTTACAAAATTTGCTTTATAGAGGATACACTTTAAGACATGAAGGCATCTTCTCGCTGGATTACATTAACTGTGAAAATAGGCAAGGGCCTGGGGTGTTCATGTTCAACTAAAACATGTAGATTGCAAACTCTAAGCACCAAAACAGCCGATACCCATTCTTGGAAGCTGTAGGATGACAATTATAGGGATTACCATCATCTTCTAGCATTTGCTTTCATGAAAAACACGTTGAGACATGAATCCATCAATTCCCTAGATGGAAATATCTAGCCGAGCTAGAGAGTGTTCATGATTCCCAATATATTGTGCTCGGAGTTGTTGAGCTAGGGCTAGTCTTTGGGTCAAATTCCATGCTAATCAAATACATTAACAGCAGAAGATGAGAAGAAAAACACAACAAAAAAAGCCAAATTACAAATAAAAAGAAAACAAAGGAGATTGGAGTGCTAGTATCCCCCAAAGGGTGCTTTTTATATCATGCAAATTTGCAATCATATTGTTGTACAATCATATTATACTATCAATATCATAAAACTAATAAAAGTAGAATGTCAATTCAGTTATGGTAGCCCTTCCACCATAACAACTACATTTTCCTCATTAAACATACCATACAAACCACCCCCGTGTAATTGCGATTATCACACCACCAGGTGAAATGTCCCATCTATCCTTAAGAGGTTTTCTCAAGAGGTTCAACTCTTGAACAAACACCCTCTCACCCAAACCTTATATATCTTTACCAACCTCCCTTATTTCTCTTCTATAAATATTATGTATAACCAAAAAAATTTCACCATATTCGTGATATCTTTTGTGGAGGTTCAATGGCACGAAATTAAGTCATCTATGTTTAAAACTTTCCAAATTTACCAAACTGAGCCCAATAACAACGAAATTCATCATGAGAGGCCCAAACAACCCTAACCCAAAATACACCTACGATTTCACCTCAGAAGATTATACTCCCAGATTTGCTGTTTTTGTGCTGATGTCAAGTGTCAACCGCCATTCTGGGCTGTGTTGTTTTGGGGTCCATGATGCCTCCATCAAACCCTAGCCTATATATATCAAGTGTTTCAAGGTTAGGCTCTCTCATGCTTTTTATCATCTATCTCTATTGTTGCTATTCTATTCTTTTGATTCATTTAGTCTGCTATTTTGCCCCCTTCTTACTCTTCTTGAGGTATGATGAAGTGTTAGAATATAATCAATTTATCTTTTTCAGTTCCAGTTCTTAATGTAACTAAACTGAATTACATATGGTTTCAGTTGTAAAGTATATATATTTTTCTTGAGTTTCATGTATTTGCATCCATTTTAACTTTTATTCAATAATTGAGATTGAGATTCTGAAGTTGGAAACTAGATTGGCCTTTTCATTTCAGCGCTAATTGGAGAGTCAATTGGGTTAAAAACAATACTTTTCTGTTGGCATTTTCCTTACAAGAATGAGAGTAGTGGCAATTACTGTATATATGATCAAAGATTCAGATCTTATTTTCTTGATTGAATTAAGCCTATCTGTCTTGCAGAATATGTGAAATAGATAGTTATGGAACCAAACAATTTCATAAATTGGATCTCTGCTGTATTCGCTGGTTTTGATTGGCCAATACGTGGATCACACATCTTCCATTATAGATTCATGGAAGTGAATATACTGTTCCTGTCTCAGTTAATCTTTTTTTTTTTTTTTTTTTGGTAGACTATCTCAGTTAATCATGGACATAAAGAATGCGTGGACATATCAAATTGATGATTTACTAGGTTATGATAAGGTGTGTTTTATCTCTTCTTATTTAGTCAATGTTTTCTCAAAATTTATATATCTCTGTGTCTGATATTCTTAATCAGTTGGGGTGGGAGAATCTCTTATACCATTTTTTATTCCTAAATCCATCCACTTATTATATTTTTGTGTGTTTGACATTTCTAGATATGTTATTAGTAGCCAGTTTAAATGAAGAATACATACAAATTTTTAGCAGTATTCACTATAGTACTTCTTTTGTCACTCTTTGGCAGCAATTATTCTAGTCGGCCTACAAGTAACCCTAATTGAAGTGGTATAGCATTAACAACATTGAAAGTGAATGTGGCATTATCTATTGAAAGATGGTAGTAAATTACCATTAAATATAATGTCTTTATCCTAATTCAAATAGAGACTATTAATGATGATCGAGGAGTCCCCCTTTTTTTTAATTTAATGATGATACTATATTACCTTATGTGGTTGGAGTAGTTTGCATGGGCATTGGCCTTATGTGGTTGGAGAAGTTTGCATGGGCACTGGCTAAATCGATTGGTGGCTGTTTTCAAATCCCCTTTGTGACCTGAACTTAATGTCTTCCCATTAAATTATGTAATTACCTTTGTCATGTGGTTGTGCAGCTCGCATGGACCCAAGGGAATTAACCAGTTAGAAGGCATAAACACCCTCGTTAGCATAAAAACCACCACTCTAATGTGAATTTGCTCATGGTATTATATCCACATTCATATTAGGCAATATTTGGCAGCAGTCCTGGAATTTGCGTTATTTTGACAGCAACTACGTTGAATGTGATATCATATTTAGATGTGATATTATATTACTGCGTCTATTCTTGTAAGTATTCAATAAATAGCAATAATATGTTTCTCCTATTTGTGGAAGTGTTTGTTGTCTCTAGTTCTCTGCAATTGTTGAGCAGGGATACGTTTTCCATATATATTTGGTAATTTTCTCTCCTCTTTTTCCCATTAGAGTTCTTCTTCCTGTTGTTGTCAATACTGAGTAGCATTGTAAAATATGAGTTCATTATTTGGCAGTTGGTTGATTGTAGTAGATGTGAAAGAGCTTGGTCTCACTTGCTTGGTTGTCTGTAAAAATGTCTACATATTTAGGTTATTTAAATAGTCAAATAATAACGAGCTTCATTGTTGTTTGCCTATGATGTCATAATCCACCCTCCCTCATTGTGAAACTAGAGAAGATATGGCTGAATCTGGATTACTTGATCCAACCAATTCTTTTGGCTACATGTATGTTTGGGTTTTATTCTCTCGAGGTGATAAAACAATACCCTAGACCAATTCAGAACAGCGGAGCGCCAACTCCAAGTGCCTATTCCTTGAAATGATATCTCTTGGTGTCTCAGTGGTGTGCATTCATGCTCTAGCAAAATTTCTTCAAACATTTCAAATAATAGTAAGAGAGATGAGAGGAGGAGGTTGAAGGAGATGATGATGAAATAAGATCGTAGAATGTTATGTCTTAGAGCAATTATCTCTGCCACACCTGTAGATGTAAAGTAAAAGAACAAATATAATGTAAAACATTTAGATAAACTAGTTCTTAAAGTACCCTTAAAACATAACTCTTAATGTTGTTGATTGTTGGGAATTGGCTATGTAGTTGGTGTATCATGTATGTGCTTTACTGAATATATAATAGCTGCTATACACACATGCACACGTACGCACAATAGTGCAGATCCTAACCTCAAGATGTTAGATTGAGATTTGGAAGGCTTTGATATGTAGTAGGATTCTTTATATTTTCAATTCAAGAATGACATCAATACTTATGTTTTGTTCTTTATCCATCTGAAAGAGTGTGAAAAAAGATTGCACGGAGAGATGCAAGAAGTGGTATGCCAATAGTTTGCTGAACGGGAAAGTAAGTGGGAGAAAAAGTTGGCATACCATCTACGTATCTTGAAAATACAGATTAATCTCCTTTTGACAATTTTCATAAACCTCACGAACTTAACCTATCTTTTTCTAGATTCAAGCTTAATCATGACTTTCTTTTAGGCTTTCCTGTTTTTCTTTATGGCGGGTGTTCTGTAGGCCAAGAATAAGCCGTTGTTGAGCGGGTAGGGTTTGAATTTGATGAAAGTGATGTTTTTGCAAATTCTAATAAAGAAGGGGTGTTTTTGTTAAGAAATCAAATTACAAATTTATCCATACTACTCAACCATAGGATTTGGTAAGAGAAATGTGATTTTTTTTTTGGTAGAGTAAGAGAAATGTGCCACATGCACAAACAAAAATACAAAAAAGAATACATGGGAAATCACATTTTCCTTTGTCTCCAAGGATTTGGAAATCTCGACCTGAGGATCATGCGCATCAACTAAGTAATTTCGGTAAAAAAAAGTCCATGATATTTATTTTACTGAACAGTAAAGAAAACAAGAGATTTCATCCCCAAATAACTCTATTGACACAGCTTTTGGCTAGAGGAAAGTCGGAGAGTTCATTTCCTTTGGGTTAGTTACGATATATCTATTGATGAACACTCTTGATTTCCTTCTATTTTACAAACTAGGAAGTAACTAACTATTGATTTCCAGAGGAACTTTCATTGCAACTACAGTTAAGTCAAAGGAATTTGAATTGGCTGATAGTTCGAGTGAAATCCTTCAAAAGGATGCTGAAACTCTCAAACCAAAAGGTGATGAATTGGTCAACAAGGAAATGTGTCAAACTGAGAAGCCAAATTCAGCAGGACCAATTTACCGCAGATCAATGTAAGAGATAGAGAGGGCCAATTTACCACAGATCAATGTAAGAGATTAGCCTTCCAACCTTCTTTTATACAAGTATTTAGTTGCTTATCTTTCTCTTTGCCCCTGAAATTGCTGAGCGGGAAACATTTTCAGATTTGTTGGGGATTGACTTGATGGAATATGATTTAGAAACTGCAATGGGAATAAACAGATTTTGAAGTAATCATCAAGTTGTTTAGCAATCATTAGGTTGTTCCACTTTTTAGGAAGTTAGTTAGTCATTTACTTGTGATAGGAGTTTGTTATTTTGTGGAGTGTTGATAGGAGACGTGGAGTGTACAAGCTCTATATTAAGAGCCGTTTCCTTATTGTTAATCAAGGAAGTCATAACAGCAAGTTATCAAGAGCATCGTAGGCTTTGATTTTCTTCTCTTCCTTCTTGAACAGCTGCAGGCTGCTTATATTCTTCTGTTATGTGTTTTTCTTGCTGTGTTTTGAATAGCATAGTCTACATAATTCTCCAACATTGTGGTATCAGAGCCAGGCTGCAATCCTTGACTCAGATCGTGATGGCAACATCTGGAAGCTTGAATCAGCAATCTATGATTCCAATCTTCAAGGGAGAAAATTATGATTTTTGGAAAATTAAGATGAAGACACTATTCAAATCTCAAGAACTTTGGGAGGTTGTAGAAGAAGGGTACAACAACACAGATGACGATGGGAAGCTCAAGGAGAACAAGAAGAAAGATGCAAAAGCCTTATTCTTTATTCAGCAAGGGGTGCACAACACAATCTTCTCCAGAATTTCTGCTGCAGAGACAGCCAAAGAAGCCTAGGACAATCTTGATGCAGGAGTTCCAAGGCACTAGTAAGGTAATTACTGTTAAGTTGCAATCCCTCGGTAGAGACTTTGAGACTCTTTTCATGCAAAATAATGAAGCTATACTAGATTTTCTATCTAGAACTAAAGCAATAGTGAATCAAATGAAATCTTATGGAGAACAAATCTCAGATGCTACTATTGTTGCTAAAGTATTAAGGAGTTTGAGTTCAAAGTTTGATCATGTGGTTGTTGCAATTGAGGAATCAAAGGATCTTTCTGTATTGTCCTTTGATGAACTAATGGGATCTCTGCAAGCCCATGAAGATAGGATGAACAGGTCAAACGAAAAAGGAGAAGAAAAAGCCTTCCAAGCAAGGGATGGCTCATCTGATGGGAAAATTATCAGTAGAGGTCGTGGAAGAGGAAACTATAGAGGAAGAAGTCGAGGGAGAGGATGGTCTGAAGAGCCGAGGAGATGCTATACATGCAACAAAATAGGGCATTTCTCAAGAGATTGTAGAAGCAAGGTGAATCAAGCTGACTTTGCAGAAGAAGCAAATGAAGATGAAGAAACATATCTATTCATGGCCCTTCTGGACCATGAGAAGAAGGAGAGAAACATGTGGTTTATAGACAGCGGTTGCTCAAATCACATGACTGGCTCAAAGTCTCTATTCAAGGATCTAGATGAAGAATATAAGAAGTTGATTAGGCTAGGCAACAATAAAAAGATTCAAGTTGAAGGAAAGGGAACTGTTCTAGCAAAGAGCATGCAAGGTAAGAGCATGCTTATTTCTAATGTTTTATTTGCTCCAAAATTGGCACATAACTTGCTTAGTGTTGGACAATTGATGAAATGTGGGTACTCAATTGTATTTGATGATGAAATATGCAGTATTACTGAAAAGAGAACTAACCATATACTTGCTAAAGTATGCATGACAAAGAATTTTATGTTTCCTCTTGAAATTACTGATTTGGAAAGTAATTCTTTTGTTGTCATTGATGAGAGTATTTCTGAATTATGGCATCTAAGATATGGGCATCTAAATGTAAATTGGTCTTAAGCTTTTAAATCGAAATGATATGGTAACTGGATTGCCACTGATTGAGGAGTCTAACAAAGTATGTGAAGGTTGTGTACTTGGCAAACACAAGAGAAGATCTTTTCCTGTTGGACAGAGATGGAGAGCATCTACACCCCTAGAACTTGTGCACTCAGATCTTTGTGGACCCATGAAGACCGAATCACTAGGAGGAAGTAGGTATTTTCTACTATTCATTGATGATTTCACACGTAAGAATTGGGTATATTTTTTAAAGTATAAATCAAAAGCTTTTGAACATTTTCTCAAATTCAAAGCTCTAGTTGAGAAGCAAAGTGGGAGTTCCATCAAAGTATTGAGAACAGATAGAGGTGGTGAATTTCTCTCAACTGAGTTTAATTCTTTTTGTGAAAGCAATGGTATTCACAAGGAATTGACATCCCCATATACACCAGAGCAAAATGGAATTGCAGAAAGGAAGAATAGATCCATCGTTGAAATGGCAAGGAGTATGATGAAGACAAGAAAAGTTCTAGATGAATTTTGGGCAGAAGGTGTCACTACAACAATATATTTGTTGAATATGTCCCCAACAAAGGCAATGATATATAAAACACCATTTGAAGCTTGTTAGTGAGCCATTTGAAGGTATTTGGTTGTGTAGCATATACAATGGTAAATCTAATTACTACTACACCAAGAAACTACCCTAAATCAAGCCATCTCAAGTATAAAGTTACGATGCAAAGTCTATTAAATGCATCTTTGTTGGTTATTGCTCACATTCTAAGGCATATAGACTTTATAATCCAGCAAATTGTAAAGTCATGGTTAGTAGGGATGTCATCTTTAATGAAAATTATGCCTGGACTTGGGATGATAAGGGAAAGCAACCAACAACACAACTTCAACTTGATGAAGAAACTATGTCAAAGGGAGCAGCTGAAGTTAGTGTTGAAAACTCTGCAGTAAGTACTCAAGATACTCCATCACCAATAGATGGCTCAAGGATCAATGTTTCTACTCCAACAAGCAACTCAAAAACTCCCAAAAGCACATCAGAGAGTGAAGACACTTTAGAGATCGAAGAAACTCCTCCCAGGATGTATAGGTCAATTCGGGAGATATATGAGACATGTACTTTTGCATTGTATACCTCAAATCCTATTAGTTTTAATGAAGCTGCAGAGTAAAAGAAGAATGGAGGAGAGCCATGCAAGAGGAAATTTCAGCAATTGAGAGAAATCAAACTTGGGAGTTGGTGGATCCTCCACATGGAAAATAAGTTGTAGGACTCAAATGGGTTTTTAAATCCAAGTATAATGCTGACGGTTCACTCCAAAAACATAAGGCTCGACTAGTTGCAAGAGGATACTCACAGAAACAAGGTATAGATTTTGAAGAAACTTTCTCTCCTATTGCAAGATTTGAAACTGTCAAGATTCTTCTTGCCTTAGCAGCACATTTGAAGTGGTTAGTTTATCAATTTGATGTGAAATCAGCTTTCCTGAATGGAGAGCTAAGTGAAGATGTATATGTCTTACAACCTAAAGGTTTTATAAATGAAAAACATTCCGCTAAGGTCTACAAGCTGAGGAAGGCATTGTATGGATTAAAACAATTGACACCTATTTTCTACAATATGGGTTCAAGAGGAGTGAGAATGAACCAACACTATACATAAAGAAGGGTGGTGAAGGAGAATTATTGCTGGTATGTCTATATGTAGATGACATGATCTATTTTGGCTCTACTAATGGTTTAATTGTAGATTTTAAGAGTTCCATGATGAAGCAATTCAAAATGATAGATTTGGGTTTGCTCCATTACTTTCTTGGGATGGAAATAATCCAACAAACTTGATGGAATATTTATCTCCCAAAAGAAATATGTGGCTGATCTCTTGAAGAAGTTCCATATGCAGAACTGCAAAAAGTCTACTACACCAATGAATGTCAATGAAAATCTAAAAGAAGATGATGGCACAGAGAAGGCGGAATGCTAAGTTATTCAAAAGCTTAGTGGGAGGTTTGATCTACTTGACACATACTCGCCTAGATATTGCTTATTCTGTTAGTCATGTGTCCAGATATATGCAGCATCCTACCATGTATCATCTCGGAGCTGCGCAAAGAATTTTGCACTATGTGGCTAGAACGTTAGACTTTGGTATTTGGTATTCTTGCACTTTATATTTTAATTTAAAGGGGTTTTCTATCAGTGACTGGGCAAGTGTTGTTGATGATAGAAAAAACACTTATGGTTATTGTTTTAATTTTGGCTCAGGAGCTGTGGTTTGGAGTTCTAAGAAGCAAGCAACAGTTGCTTTATCAACATGTGAGGCTGAATATGTTGCAAGCACAAACAGTTGCGTGTGAAGCGGTTTGGATGAGAAAGATGTTATCTGATCTTGGCAAGGAGCAAACAAAGGCTACTGAAGTTATGTGTGATAGTTCTTCTACAATTGCAATGAGTAAAAATCCAAATTTTCATGGAAGAACTAAGCATATTGAAATCAAACATCACTACATTAGAGAGTTGGTGGCAAAAGGAGAAGTTGTGTTAAAATACTGTAGCAGCATTGAGAAGCAAATTGCAGATATATTAACTAAATCTCTCCCAGTGAAGAAACATGAATATTTCATAATGAAGTTAGGGGTGTGCAGTTTTGAATCAAGGAAGGGTGTTGGAATATGATTTAGAAATTGCAACGGGAATAAACAGATTTTGAAGTAATCAGCAAGTTGTTTAGCAATCATTAGGTTGTTCCACTTTTTTAGGAAGTTAGTTAGTCATTTACTTGTGATAGGAGTTTGTTATTTTGTGGAGTGTTGATAGGAGACGTGGAGTGTACAAGCTCTATATTAAGAGCCGTTTCTTTATTGTTAATCAAGGAAGTCATAACAGCAAGTTATCAAGAGCATCGTAGGCTCTGATTTTCTTCTCTTCCTTCTTGAAGAGCTGCAGGCTGCTTATGTTCTTCTGTTTTGTGTTTTTCTTGCTGTGTTTTGAATAGCATAGTCTACATAATTCTCCGACATGACTTCTCTATTTTTTTTTTTTTATTTTTTTTTTGTTTCCCTATTGTAATTGCATTTACACATTTGATTCCGTTGGCTTTGGACCTTTAGATGTAGTTACTAGAGGTACAGTAAAGCTTTGTGTTCAACCATGGATGGAGCATGTACGTGAAAGATAAAGGGTTGAAAGCGAAAGACACTTTTATCTTCTATATGGTTTACTCCAGAAGAGTATCCAAGGAGGAGAAAGTGACTTATTTCATAGATTCAAAGAAAAAATTGTAATGGATAGGAATGTGAACTCACAACAACTGTGTAACAATCTCAAGAGAACCAAGAGAAGAAGAGCCAGGTATCAAGAGTTTTTTCAAAAATAGTTACATGCTAAAGATGTTGGAAAGTCTAATAGGGTTGCCATCCCAAAGAAGATTGCAGTTGCACACTTCTTCGCTTGAGCTCCTGATAGAATCGAACCATTCATTATAGCTTTGTAGACAAGATTGTATGCTTTGGACCTTTAGAGGTTTTTACTAGAGGCACAACAGAAGCTTTGCGTTGAACACGGATGGAGCAAGCACGTGAAAGAGAAAGGGTTGAAGGTGAAGGATATTTTTATTTTCTATTAAGGTTAACTCTAGAAGGATATTAGGGGAGGATTAGAGGATGAAAACTGGACATATACTATCACCTATAAGAAGAAAAATGGAGAACCTGTAGACGTACCATCAGCTGAAGTTATGGTTAGTGTTTTCATTGTTTTATAACTGCCACTATTTTAAGCATTTTTATTCTAACTTGTTTAACATCTATTTGTAGGAAACACTCACCCAAGAGAAGAGTGAGCTGCCCCATGATTTGAGAGGATAAAGATACCAAGAATTGGGCAAGAAGTGCCACAGATAAGTGGGTTGTATTGGGTATCGTGGAAGCCCAAAGGACTAGTAGCCTACAAAATTTTTAAATACGTTGAAGGAAGAGTTGTAGCAAGAGATGGTAAAACAACTACCAGGAAGAGAGAAAATGGAAGGATGATCTAAAGAATGAGAACTAACCGTTTATTTTTCTGTTACACTAATTTGGTATTTCATTTTATGTGAGATATACAGATTGCAAAATGTGTCTGTGGTAAGCACATTGAGACTTTTTTTTCATGGCTCAGTGATAAATAAAGCATATTCAATGTTGTCAGAAATGAACTGGACATTGGTCTGTCCTGGTTTACAAATAAACCTCATTTCCTTACTTCTTCGTTCCTTCTACTTCATTCACTTTAGGGCTGATTCTGAATGCCGCATAGTATCATCTTCAACCAACCAGAACCTACTCAATTAAAAGGAGATGGCGTTTGATGTAGCCACTTGAGAATTGCTTGAGATGGAAGTTTATATAATTCTCAAATTTGGTTGGTGAAAAGCTCCAGCTTGATATGTATTCTGAATAGATCTACCATGAAGCTCTAATCTCTTCATCCATTTGGGTTCTTTCATTTTTTTTTTTTTTTGGGTGCAAAATGAATACTTTATTAGAAAGAAAAACCACGATTACATCCTAAAGAGAAAAGGTCATACAACATCAACCATCTAACATAAGCAGGAGGGGTGTGTACATGTAAAAAAGCTTCCTGTGTTACCGCCCCTTCTTTGGCCAAAGCATCAGCAACTAAGTTAGCTTCCCTAAGCACATGAGTAATGGAAATATTTTCAAAAAAATATAAAAAATAATAGGAAATATCTTCCATGGGACCTCCGATATAATTTTATGAAGGACGGAAATGAGTGCTTGATTGTCACTTTCGATGGCTACATAATGCAATTTGAAATCTTTTGCCCACTGTATAGCTTTGTGGATAGCTAGAGCTTCCATAGTTAGAACATCATGAGCTGAAGAACCATTTCCAAAACTAAAGATCATCATTCCCTAGCAATCTCGTGCAATTCCACCAAAACCAGCAAGTTTTCTCTCCTTCAAAAAGGAGCCATCTACATTGATTTTGATAGTATTAGGGTTAGGACTTACCCATTTAATGATTTTCCTTGGTATTGTTGAGCCCATCAATGGATCTGCCTTTGTCTTGTAGATCTGCAATCCCTTCCAAATCAGGAATCTAAGCTGAGAGTGCTGAGGAATGTGAGTGTCAGAAATATTCGCTTTCCATATAGCCATAATGCAAGAAGAGACTGGAGGGTCTTAGCATTGGAATCCCTACTCGGTGGGGAATTTAGGAGATGAAGAACTGTTTCTCTAATGGTGCTAGTAGAGAGCAAGTCATGAAGATGCAATTCACCCCAGACTTGTCTTGCAAACGGACAATGAATGGAAATGTGATAAGGAGACGATTCCTGCGCACCACAGAACAAACAATCTTCAGAGCAACCCCTTAGGAAAAGTAAATCAGCCGTAGGAAGTTTTTGGTGCAATAACTTCCATAAAAAGTGAGTGGTCCTTGGGTGGAGTGGAAGTCTGCAAAGTTTCAGCCATGGGAATGCAATTCGCAAATGGAAGCCTTTGAGAATTCAATTGAGTACAAGCAAGTCTATATGCCGATTTTACAGTGAAGATTCCTGATGTTGTCCACTGCCAAATGATGCGATCAGGTAAATCCAACTGGAGAAGCTGAATGGTCAAGATTCTGTCTACAATGGGACGAGACCACCATGTTCAAAGGATATCACGATTCCATGTATGGGTACACTGATCAATTAACTGAGCAACAGTGGAGGGACCCGTGGAAGCAAATGGAAAACAACCCACTTCCTGCAGAGTATCAGGGATCCAGTTTGAAGTCCATGGATTGATAAGATTACCATTCCCTACTTGAAAAAATAAGCCCTTTTTAAGCAGATCTCTACCCATGAGAATGGATTTCCATCCCCAGGAATCTAAAGAGTGAGGTTGTACTTCTAGGAATGATTGGTGCCCGCAGTATTTGTGCATCATAAGATGACCCCAAAGGGATGTAGGTTGTTGAAAGAGTTCCAATGCCTTCCGAGACAGAAGCGCTAGGTTGAAAGCTTAGAGGTTTCGAATATTGAGTCCACCTTCAAATTTTGGAGTACAAATAGTTCTCCAATCCATAGTGTGAATATGTTGTTTGTCTCCATTAGACCAATAGAAGTTACATAGATTTTTCAATATCTATCACAAGGGTGGTTGGCAGTTTGAAACAAGACATAAAATGCGAAGGTAAAGCTGCAAGAGTAGACTGAATGAGAATCACTTTATCAGAAGAAGAAAGCAGCTTTGACTTTCATCCTTGGAGCCGTTGAGACACCTGCGCTATCAGAGTATCACAGTGTTTTTTCTTTAACTTCCTAGAAAATAGAGGAATACCCAGATAGATGTCCAATTCAGATGTAGGGGTGATGTTAAAATGTGAGGATAGGATCCTCTTCATGCTTGCTGAGGTACTTGGACTGTAATGTGCCCTTGTTTTTGAACATTGAGTTCTTGCCCTGATTGTGCACAGTATTGCTGTATTATTTGGCCAAAGGACCTGGCTTCAGATTTTGTGGCGTGACCAAAAAGGATAAGGCCATCTGCAAAGGCAAGATGAGATAAGCGTTCACCCCCTTGTGCAATAGAAATACCATGTAATTTCTTTTGTGTTACCGTTATTTCCAGATGAGAAGATAGAAGTTTCGCACATAGAATAAATAGATAAAGGGGTAGCGGATCTCCTTGCTGAAGCCCTCGAGAGGGAGTAATAATACTAGATATGGATCCATTCACCAACAAAGAATATTTGACTGTTTTGACACAGAACAATATCCAATCTATCCATTTGGGGGGGAACAATAAGAGATCAAGGTTTGAGAAAGAAATCCCCAATCTAGCCGACCATAAGCTTTACTCATATCTAATTTGATAGCCATAAGACCTTTTTTTCCTTTTCTTGTGTCTCTGAACTTTTGTGAGAAGCTCATCAGCAATTAATATATTGTCTTGAATATGTCTCCCTTTGACAAATCCATTCTGCTGGAATGAAACCAATTTGGGAAAAATATGCTTCAAGTGGTTTACCAATAACTTTGATATGATTTTATAGCTGAAATTGCACAAGCTAAATGGGTGAAAATCACCCACTCCCTGTGGGTTTGAGGTCTTAGGGATAAGAGTAATGAAAGTAGCATTATGAGACAAGGTAATGGTACCTGTATGATAAAATTGAGCTACCATCCCCTCAATATCAGATTTAATCGACTCCCACGCATTCTGATAGAAAAGTCCAGGGTATCCATCAGGACCTGGAGATTTCAAACCATTCATATCAAATATTGCCGCTTTGATCTCGTCACTAAAGAAAGGCCTAATCAACCATGATTTGTCTTCACCAGAAACCCTATTTGCAATTGGGTCAAAATAGGAGGCTGAGATTGTAAGTCAGGCCGAGGAGAATAATTGCTTAAAGTGACCTTCAAAAGCAGCTGCAATGTCAACATGCTCTACCAAAGTAAAACCATGATGCGAAAGTTGTCGGATTTTATTTATGCCTCAGCGAACCATAGTACTCTAATGAAAAAAGTGAGTATTGCGGTCTCCAAACTGTAACCAATCCAACCTAGACTTTTGGCTCCACTTCTCTAATAACTGTTGGAGATTATATTTAAGAAGGGCCACCTTCCTCTTTTCCTCCACATACCAGTTATCATCTCTATCATCCAGGGCTATGGATTCATGGGCTGTAATAGAAGATCTGATAGCTTCCTCTCTAGATTCAAGACGTTTCACTGTTGTTTTGTTCCATATCTTTAAGGATGATGCACTCACAAGTTTCCTTTTGAGAACATAAGAAAAATACCCATAAACTTGTACTTCGGGAATGGTGCAGGAGATCCGCATAAGTGTCTTCATGAATCCAAAAAGCTTCGAATCGGAAAGGCCTGTTTAGGAAGTTCACCTTAGGCTTCAAATTGATAAATAATGCCTTATGATCAGAGTGGGCTATAGATATATGTTCAATATTAGCTTATGGGAATTGGGTTAGCCACTCCATATTGCACAAAACTCTATCCAGAAATCCTTCAATACGATGGGGGTCTTTTTGCTTGTTAGACCAAGTAAATTTGTTACCTGTGTGTGGAACTTGAAGCAAACCCAAGTCATGTATAAAGGTCTGAAAAGGAAGCAAATAATTTGGAGAAAGACCTTGACCCCCTTGACGATCATTTCGATCCAAATAAGCATTCCAATCACCACCAATTGCCCATGGTTTATCAATAAAAGAAGCCATATTAGTGAGAGTTCGCCACTGATACTGCCGAGTATGATAATAAGAGCTAAGGTACACACAAGTCAAATATGATAGTTGATTAGAATCTCCCACAAGGAGGTGAACACACTAGGACGAAGACCACACCACATCAACTACAATATTATCACCCCAACAGCAAACTAGACCACCAGCTGTACCTTCAAGAGGCACTGACACACACTTGAAGAAACCTAACTTTTTACAAAACAAGCTAAGATCTACTGACCCAGACTTATGTTCTAAAAGAAAAACAAAAGATGGCCTGTATTTTCTAACTAAGACATGAATTTCATTTTGAAAAGGAGACCAGCCCAATCCCTACAGTTCAACATCAAACCATTCATTTTTCATCAGATGGTGCTTCAGGGCTGGCCATTGGTAGGAAATCTAGCCCAAACCTAACCAGGACATCCTATTTGTCTTGGGTTAAAGAAAGGCTTGTTCAACGTTAGACCTTAATGTTAGACCGTGATTCTGTGTTTTTATCTTTGAAAGCCTTAGGAGGTTATGTCCAACCTTTTCCTTAGAGTAGATCCAATGTCCCGAAGTGAAGGAAAAAGTCCTTGTGGGCCCTCTTTGTTGAAGACATGGTGTTTGACCCGAAACCCATGGACATTGACGATCATACCTCTTACTTGGGTACATTGTCGGTGTTTAGTGAGAATCTACACACCGAAGAGGGGTGAATTAGTTGAAATACCTAATGAACTCCTATGCTCGATCCAAAGGTATTTCCCGAAACTAGACTTCTTGATTGACTTGTGGGAGAAAACCCCACTCAATTTGACCCCGTATAGCCCTCTGAATTCCTGTCCAAAGTTTATGTTCTTGTTTGGTCGACTGCTTGGTCGACTGGCCAGTCGACCAGCTAGTCGACTAGCAGTTGTTAACTTCGAAAAATAACAAAAATCTTGACCATTTTGACCCTACCTTTTTGGAACTCATGAATGAAGGTCTACCCTAATCATTGACACTCTAGAGAACGAGGAGTGACATTCCCTAGGCCATCTCTTGGTGTTTGTGAAGATTATTGGCTCTAATCATTGGCACTCCATCTCAATCACTTCTTCAAGGTATGGATTCTCTTCCTCTTCTTCTACTCTACTCAATCTCCTATTAAGTAATACTCTTGGGACCACGGCTGAAGTGCTACAACCTTGCAAACACTTGGCCATGAGCTTCCCCTTTCAATTCCATTAATCTCACTTCATTCTTGCTATGATATACTTCATTTATGATTGCTTACATTGCGATTCCGTGATTCCTTTCATTTCAATCTATTATTTTATTCAAAACTGATGTGTAGATGTATGCTAGGTCCGATTTACTATGGATTCATGATTCTAAATTAGTTCTTATCATTCCCTTAATTGATTCCCCATCATTTCTTGCAATTGCAATCAATTCAATTCTTGATGTTTAGCATATAGAACATAGGGTTTCAATTTGGGTATTCACAATTGGACCGTTGGATCGTGATAATATTTAGTGTGTAGTGTCCTCATATTGCTATAATCATGCCCTCCAAGTTTCGGATTGATCGGAGCACCGGAAGATCAGTTTTGGGCCAAATTTCCATTTCAGCCCGTTACTGTTTACTCTGGTCGACTGCCTGGTCGATTGACCAATAGACCAGCCAGTCAACCAAGGCAGAACAACAACTCTGTCCTTGGCCCATTTGCTTTGTTTGACCTCCGATTTGATTGTTTTCTTCTCTAATGTTGCTTATGTGTTGTCTAGCGTACAAACATTGACTTTTGGGCTATTCTTGGTGATTCTTGGTATTATTTCCGACTCGATTAAGGTAAAGATGGTTATCGCCATAAATACATAGGCTATGTGCTTATGTCTTTATGCTTATAACTTAGTGAACATAGCCTCTTAATTGCTTTTGAATATCATAGGACTGTTGTACATGTTTTAGAACACTAGTATTGTGATTTCATATACTCTTGTTATAATGAATTATTATTCTTACTACTTGTATATATGATGGATCATTTCGATGTTATGATTCGATGTATCAAATGTATGCGATATGAGGGACTTGAGTATGTGATTGCTTAGGTATAACTTGGGATTTGGGGAGTGTCCTATTGATGCTTCTGTCCTTGGGCATCAGAGGGAATAGTATGGGATGTTCTCCGGAGATGCCTATCGACACTTTCCCGGGTTATTGGATGACATACATAGGATTGTCTAGTTGTTTGGCTAGGATGTCCCTATCGTATCAGGCCCGAATCGGAAGGGCATTGAGACCGAACGACCCTTGGTAGGGTATGGTTTGATGGGCGCTCAAGACCAGTAACCAACCCGTGAGAGGACATAAACCATACTACGGATACCCGAAATGGGCCATTTATTGGTAGGGTTGCAAATAGCTAGACTTGGGCTCACAGGTGCTCAAGACCGGTAACCAACCCGTGAGAGGACGTGAGAGCTTCCCGTCTATTATTTGTGGATGACAAATAGGGTTGGTGAGTCCGTAGTCTGGGACTATGCTGACTACCAGAAAAGATCGTCGAGGGCGAGGAATGGACGTATCTGGATCTAACATGATATGACTGAGTAGAAGACTTGCATTGGGCTAGGTTTTGCCGTGACATGCGCCAATAATTAGACCAAATGGTGATGTGAGAGAGCGGTGACCGAAACCCCAGCCATGGATTTGTCCCGAGGGATGCAACACCCAATTCCCCGGCTTGAGTGATCGAGACCTACCCAAAGAAGTATGGT
This sequence comes from Hakea prostrata, assembly GCF_041222555.1. Classification (NCBI taxonomy): domain Eukaryota; kingdom Viridiplantae; phylum Streptophyta; class Magnoliopsida; order Proteales; family Proteaceae; genus Hakea; species Hakea prostrata. The sequence continues at coordinate 138,436 of NW_028291169.1, read as the reverse complement.
GCTATGACTTAAAGCATGTCTACCTTTAAGACTAGCATTCATAGATTTAGAACCATATTTGCATCATGTGTTTCATATCATATTGCATCATGTTGTGGTCTGTATCATATGGCTTATGTTTTATGGAATAACTGCCTTGCTGAGTTCTTTTGAACTCACTCCTTTTTGCAATATCTTTTGTTAGACTCTATTGTAGGTACTACTACTGTAGACTATGATAGTCAACACTCTGAAGATCAAGTTGATGACTCGTACCACACTGGTCACAGTGTACAAGTTGATAAAGACTAGTAGTCCGAGATTGGGACATATCTGGAGTAGTCCGGTTTTGCACTTGTGTGCTAGTGTTGGGATATCATCCCATTTTCTTTTTAACCTTTTTATTTGATTTGTCGAGACCGTAGTCTAGTTTGTTCCCTTGTCATTTTGGGAACCGGTTGTAACCCTTAATTTTATTCGATCTACCTTCCGCTAATGTTGTAGAGAGAATTTCCACCTCATTTTCGCATGTTGGTCATTTATTTTATTGGTATCTTTTCCGCACTCTGATGTCCTTTGTGATCCCTCTGAGATCCTTTATTGACTTTTATTATTAAATTATTTGAATACAAAGGATTGTTTTTGCTTTTGATTATATTATTGTGCTAAGTGGCTATGATTGTTCCTAAACTTGATTGGCTGGACTGTGGATCACCCCTCGAGTAATCCAGATAGGGTAACCCCTGGGTGGATTAGGGCGGGATGTGACAATTGGAGCGATAGTACATTGGAGAGATAATGTTGCCACATCCATTCTAGGCTTCTTCCATCCCATTTCTTGAGAGTTCAGCGATGCATTAACAGGAAGAACTTGCAGTTCAAGCTTTCTCTTACAAGGCGGAAGGGTTGAGTGATCAATTTTTTTACCTTTATCCAAGACCATAGAAGAGATGGATGAAGGACAATGAGCCATTAGAAGTGCGTGCAAGTCCTCTGAAGAAACCGGTTGTGACATGAGAGTGCCATCAATTGGAGAAGGAGGTGGTGCACGCGTAGGAGAGAATGCATCATTTCTAGTGATGATTTGGGCGAGCCTGAGGGATTGTACTCCAAAAGAGTGTAAGGAGTATTAAGATGATGAATAGTAAAATGCAAATTAGCTTCTTGTTGAGCACCTTGACTAGAAGCGACAGGATTAGGAGGTTGATGTTCATTCGTATTCCGTGGAATCCTCTCCAGAATATCAGGATACTTAGTTTGAAAAAGCATAGCAATTTTAACGAAGCTCCTTTTTAAGGTTTCCGTATGATCTTGCAGTAGAGGGACACTTAGTATGGAAGGGTCCACAAGATCCGCTCCAGATAGAAGCAGAGCATAAGCGTCTTTGATGTGTTTCACAAAATCCTTGCATTTAGCAGGGATAGACATGGGTGGGATACTATATTGCAAGCCCAAAGGCTTAGTTGAAGAGCTTGGTTGGCTTGAATATATGCGACGAAATCGGCATGATTTACTTGAGTGACCCAATCGAAGACAATAGGAGCAAATGAGTGACGGTCTGAGCTCATTTGCAAAGTTGATGGTCATAGCTTCATCTTCCGAGATTTGAAAGATAATAGACGAAACTAAATCTTGATTGAGTGGGATAACCAGCCTAGCAGCTAGAGCATAAGGAGGAGCACCATCACCTTTTGGAATCTCAAGTTCTAGAACATACTGTGAAATCCCCTGGATTTCTACCCCTTTAACCCGTGGTTTCAAGACCAAGAACCTGGGCCTCGAGCCGGTGACAACTGGGGGCCATTCAATTTGAGCTCGAAGGATTTAAAATGGAACCAATGTTGGTGGATGACCCTTGTAATGACTCAAAAACTCTCCTAGAGTTTAAGTGAAGAGAGAAGATTAATCAGGATAGTGTAAAAAGAGTGATTTTGAAACGTCCATAGGTCAATGATGGAGAATCCGATTGATACAAATAAGGTATCAAATCAAAGTCGTCAAAAGACCTTTCCAACGAGCGAAAAATCATTAAAATTGGAGTTCGTTTGGGGGTCCAATCATGGGCAGAAAGGTTGGGGCGTTTGGATGAACCAATGCCCCCCCTACCCCATTTTCTATTTAGGGGCAAATTTGAAATTTCGTGTTTTTAAGCCCTATTTATGTTTTATCTCATCCGTAAACGCATTTTTGGAGGCTAGAACGAGGTGGAAGCTTGGAGAAAAGGAGAGAAGAAGGAGAAGAGTATTTCCCATCCAATCAAAGGTGTTTTGTTACTCGGATCATTGCGAAAATATTAGAAAAAGTTAGTTTTATTTAATCCTTCTCTTATACATGGTTCTAGGAATAATTTCTTTTCTCTTCATTTGGGAGATCTTGAAAAGGAAGGTTATTAGGTTCTTGGATGATCTCCTTTTCTTTGTATTAATGTTCCCTTGTGTTTGGGAGTAATGGTTTGTCCATTTGCAAAAGATTTTGGAATTTGACTCCCCAAGTCACCCACGGGTGATTTAGGAGACCCAAATTTGAGCATTTTTTAGCTGGGTCAAATTTGATCAAATTGAAGGTACTTGTAGGATCCTTTTGCTTCCAATTAACTTCCCTCAAAGTTTTGTTTCATTATAGACTTCGAATTGGTGGTGAATTAGAGACCATTTGCTAGTGAGGTTGATACCATTTTTAACCTAGTTTTCAGATTTGGGTTTTCGTGGGAAGATTTTGGGATATCCTTTGAAACTCAAATTGACTCTAATTTGTGATAATTATTTCTCTTGCATGAATAATTAATATATCTTTAGTCACTAATTTGTGGGAAAGAATTACTGATCTTTGGAGAAAAGAATCAAGTGGGAGGTACCTTATCTTGCATGTTTAATTATGTTAATTAATTTTTATTATTAATGTCTTGATTTGCTTTAGTGTTATCTTGTGATTATATCTTCTATCTTTCAATATCTTTGAATAGTGATATGACAATGTATGAGATGGATGATATTGAATGGATTGAGTTTTTCTTTTACTTAAATTATTGTTATGAATATATATGGATGATATTGAATTAAATTTCTCATTTTATTTCATGTTGCAAACTAGGGTTGTGAATTCACCCATTGCCCTAGTGACATTATGTGATTGCTTAGATTGTGTTTGGAAATGGGGAATGCCCTTTTGGCATTTTTGCCATAGGATACCAAAGGAGGCGGTATGGGATGCATTTCTATGGTACCCTAGGCGCTTTCCATGATTATTAGTTGACATATCCATGGTATGTCTAGAAGTGTTTGGTTAGGTGACCTCATGAGTACTACTACCCTTTCGACAGGGGTATTGAAGCCGGTTAACCCGTGATGTTAGTGGCTGGGTCCTGTGTGTCAAGTAGGCCCACTATCATCATAGAGATGTAGGGTTGCATATAATAGATAAGGGATCATGGGTGCTCAAGACCGGTGAAATGATCCGTGAGAGGACATGGAGATCGTCCTATCCATTATATGTGGATGACCACTGGGTTAAGGAATGGGATCCAACAGATGCCTCCCATTGAGGATTTCAATCATAGGTGAGAAAGTATCGAATCAACAGGGCACTAGGCATGAGGGGAGATATTGGATATTGAACCGAGTTGGTTGGTGCTATAGGGGAAGTATCCATACCACATGTAGTACGAGACCGTATGACTTTGCATTGGGCCTAGGATTATCCTTAATACGTGCTAGATCTTATACCAATGGTGATGTGAGAGAGTGGTGACTTAATCTCCAACTATGGCTTGACAAGACTTTACACAACAACCGCGGAGAACTCAATAGACGTGCTTGAGTGCCGTGAGGGAAGAGTGATGAGACCGCCCAAAGAAGATTGGTGTGTGACTTAATGCGTGTTTGCCATAGAGACTTCATGATAGAGTTAGGAGCATAATATCATAATCATTCATATATCATATTATTGTCATTAATTACATTATCAATATTCATGTTATATGTGTGGTGTGAAATCTTGTGAATGAATGCATGATATGATGTTGAGTTGATCTTACTGAGTTCTGTTGAACTCATTCATTTTATATGTCTTTTTCTATTAGATTAAACTGCAGGTTATGAGGACTTATTCCAAGTGGAGGATTCATTGCCGGTATACCTTCTTGAAGGAGTGACCGAAGAAGAAGTGGACGCACATGGAGCTTCATGCCAATGTCAAGACTGTTCTTTTGGGTTGGATTCCATTAGAGAACTAGTTTAGTATATTTTTCCGTTGCGAATAGAACTACCCTCTTTTCTTTTCAAAACTCTGATGTTATACTTCTATTTTGAAGTAATGGATGATTGGAACCATTATTTCAGTTTTGATAAGTTTATATGAGAAACTTGATTTATTCTTGTCCATTTAATTATACTATATCATGTTTTGTAGGGATTTGTCACTGAACCTAGATCTTGCGGTGTATCACCCTCACGGGCTTTCAGGTAGACCAGATCCGACTAGGTGGAGTGTGACACATACCCTACTTGGCTGAATATAAAATGCAGGATATCATGATCATAAAATTGCCAGTGCAATTTCAATATGTGAACCCACATCATTGCATAATGGAAAGGAATCGAAGCCCATTGCTAAAAGACAACGAGATGCCCTTTAAAGTTCCAGGGCTGAGTAAATAAGATGAGATGCATAGTTTTCTCAGTCTTGCATGTGATAGAGAAGTGGTCATGCGTGCCTTCAACAGGAGGATAGCCCTCAACTTCAAAATTCTCCTCTTTCATAGCACGGTGGATGAAATTTGAAAGATCAAATGAAGTGATCCTAATACCATCAATAACTAAACCGATAAGTGTGAACTTAATCCGTTTCTGGATGTCATCTCTCTTTCCAGCTGAGAGGGATATCTTAACAGGAGGACGAACAGGAATGTCAAGCTTTGCAAACTCTTCAACTAGCCGGTCAGATGGAGTAGGTTTGGAGGAAGAAGAAGGGCAAGAAACTGAGTACATAGCCATACCTTGAGCGCTTGTACGTGAGTGGAAATAAAGGAAACAATAGGTGCATGCAGAAGTGAGCACCGTAGTCCTGAAGACCCCTCTATATAGCATCACTGTGACCAGCCCCAATAGATCTGAGATAAACAAAGGAAAAGAAACTCCAACCTCAGCCAAGAAGAAACACTCTCCATTTGTCGTCCACACCGACCCAACTGCACCAATCCAAGGAGAGAGATAACTTGAAAACATAGAAAAGAACATGCACGGCAACCGCAAGATGAAAAACCCGAAATATTGTTCAAAGAAGGAGCCACGATGATATAGTCTTCACACATGCAACACTCCACCGCTTGTAGTCACATCGATGAAGAAATGAAATAGTAAAAAAGCTCACTGCAATTTGTGATTGATAGAAAAGAAAGATTTCAATCAGATCTGCAGTAGAAGTCAAAGAAATTATAATCATCTCGTGCGACCTCCAACTCCATTCGGCAAAGCCACCAGGAGTCGAAACAATCTGGCAATAAGGCATGTCTAGCACATGCAAAGAACCATGCAAGCAACAAACCCTAATACATAGGTCATTGCAGGGTTGACCGAACTATTAGATCAATCTTCAAAGACGCAGGAAACCAGCCTTAAAACGATAAGACCCAATACTGTTGCAGTAAAACGTATGCCTTCCACTCACCAAAGGGGAAGAAAGATAAAAGAGGGCAGATCCATAATAAGAGCCATAGATACAGACATGGATGTAAATATATTGAATATAAGAGTTATGGTGGTGTCCATCCAACTGATCATCCATTGTAACTCACTGAAAACCCCATAAGGAAAACCGAGATGACCCCCCTACATCTGTTGATATGGTATCGCATGCCTTCCACTAAACAAGACAGACAGAGAGAGAGGAAAAGATCAGCACTGAAGTAAGAGAGGATCGAAAAAACCTGCAAGCTCTAGGCGGATATATAGAACCAAGAAACAAAACCCTAAAGCATGCAAGACACTCACTCTCTCTCTCTCTCTCTCTCTCTCTTCAATCTGGTTTTCAGATTCATTTGGGTTCTTGTGATATAGATCTGATATATATATATAGTGATAAACTATTCTTAAAATTACCTGGAATATTAGGACAACAAATACTCGAAGCTTGGAATAATTTTTTAAAAGACAAGGCTGAGCATATAACTAAAGCAGATATGCACGGTCTCGGTATAGAAGTACAATTTATAATGGAAACACTCAAAGCTAAATGTGCAGATCAATTAGCACAAAAACAATTAAAGGGAGATAATAGCTATTGCGATATAATGTATGTCCCACAACAATACAATAGAAATATACCCTTCTATAGAAAACAAGCTAAACAAAATAGAAATTACCAGAATTCTAAATACAATACAAATTCCACTAAAAGCCAAAATAGCTATACTAGTAAACCTCGAAAAACAAATTCCAATTACTCTATCCGAAAATCTACGGCTAGAAAACCATTTTTATCTCAAGATAAACATGTTAGACGATATGACCCTAGAATGACATATAAACAACAATTAAAGTGTTATACCTGCGGCAATACTTTGGACATTTTAGTAATAATTGCCCAAATTTACAAAATACATATACTCAGAATGCTTATTTAGCAAAATACAAATCAAGCGTTATTAGAAATTGACAAAGATGTTTCCGATACCGAAAGCATTTATAGTATAATTACTATCCATGATAGGGAAGATATAGAACAAGAAGATCTTGAACAAAAACCAATAGAAGAATTATTCCACAACATCAATTTAAACCATATTTATTAAATGACAAGTTGTTCTCATAATTGGATAAACAACAAAGGCAACCTACAAATAGGATGTCTCTACTGTGGCTTTTGGCCATCTTTACAAAACCGGTATCAATGTAACAAATGTTATAAAGAAGCCTGTAACTCTTGCCTTACTGGCAAAACCTCTCCATTTTTACGCACACCCGAATATTCAAATATAACTCTTCTCTCACCTACCTCAACTTAAAACACACCAGTTATACAAACTCCCACAGCACCTTCTGATCTTCGATTAACACAAATTGAATCAAATAATTCCCAACTCCAAACTCGCGTTTCAGCACTCGAATCCGATATAGTCACTATTAAATCTGATATTCAAACCATGCACACAACCCTACATACCTTAACATCACAGGTCCAATATATTACTAAATTATTACAATTAAAACAACCTTCTCAATCACCGCCTAACGAGCTATATAACACTGAATATTCCACAAACTCTGACCCAGCTTCTTTTCCAACTTTCCAATGTTCACCTCAACCAACTTTACATACACTTTTTGTCAAAGTCAAACTAACAATTCTTTCCACTAACAAAGAGATATTTCTTATAGCCCATGTTGACACAGGATGTACAAAAAACCTCCTTTCGTCCCATTTTATCTCTGAACATGATACTCAGCCCATATCTGACCCACAAACCACGATCAGTTATGGTATTGATAATATTCCCCATATATATACTCATCAACTCAAACCTTCCACAATTGCTTTTCGCAACCATTGTAAACAATATTCTCTTTCCTACCCCCTTGACACCGTTTATATCAAAACTGACATGCCCCCTTCTATCGATATGCTTTTAGGCTTAAATTTCCTTTTAAATCACAATGCAGGTCTTCTAATCACCAAAGAGGCCCTTCTTCTCTTTGATGGTTCTACCCTTACACCCACGGTTTCTACCACTGAATATCGCGCGTTACGCCGTCGCATCACCCAATCAGAGTCGGCAACTTCGCGTGGTGGAATCATTAAGCTGACTTCCAAAACTCAAAAAACAAAACCCATTAACATTTCTTCAAGCACATGCGCCTGTACACGAAATCAATGTGGATTACCTCCACTTCAATTACAATATAATGAACATATTGCAGAAACTTCTGAAAAAGGAACAATGAATGACTTCTGCATAATAGAACCTGAACATTTTGAACATCTAATCACAGGTAAATCTTTATATTATAGTCTTGACTCAAACAATGAAATCCAACAGATAATTAGAAATTAGAGAAACTATAAATCATAGCAAATGACAATCCACTTAAACATTGGAATGTTACAAAACCAATTTGTAAATTAGAAATAATTAATCCTGAAATGCGAATAGATACAGGACAGGCGAAATATACACCTAAAGATAATGAAGAATTTCTATTACACATGAAAGAATTATTAGAATATAAATTAATACAAAAATCAAATTCTCGACATTCTAGTGCAGCCTTCATTGTAAATAATCATGCCGAACAAATTAGAGGAAAAACTAGAATGGTAATAAATTATAAAAGATTAAATGATAATACACATGAAGATTCTTACAAAATACCTGAAAGAGATTATTTGCTAAGTCATATACAAGATTGTACAATATTTAGCAAATTTGATTGTAAATCAGGTTTCCACCAAATAAAAATGCATAAAGACTCGATAGAATGGACAGCCTTTTCTACAACCTTAGGACATTTCGAGTGGTTAGTAATGCCCTTTGGATTAAAAAACGCTCCATCTGTCTTTCAAAGACGAATGGATGATATATTTTTAAAACATAAGAAATTTGCTATAGTCTATATAGATGATATTTTAGTCTATAGTAAAACACCTCAAGAACATATAAGTCATTTGAAAATCATATTTGCCGAATTTATGAATAATGGTATAATTATTTCTAAAAAGAAAATGGAAATTGGTAAACAATACATTAAATTCTTAGGAATGGAATTAGGCAATGGTACTATTAAGTTACAACCCCATATTGCCACAAAAATACATGACTTTCCTGATAAATTAACATCGATAACACAAATTCGCTCATTTTTAGGCTTAGCTAATCAAGCTAGACCTTTTATACAAAACTTAGGAAAATATTTAGGACCTTTACACCATAAAACTTCATCGAATGGCGAACACAGATGGAATAATCAAGATATTCTTCTTGTACAAAAAATTAAAAATCTTTTCTTAAATATTCCCTCATTAAGATTACCTACAGATAAGGATTATCGAATAATAAAAACTGATGGTTGTGAAGTCAGGTGGGGAGCCATTTTAAAAATTAAACCATCGGAACAACACCCCAAATCAATCAAGAAATCAGTAGGTATAACTCGGAAAGTTTAGTATAAAAACATTGACCTCTCGTTGAATACGAAATTGAGGCCTTATTAAAAGGACTTGATTGTATGGAAATATTCTTAACAAATCGACCATTTACAATTAGAACAGATGTTGGAAGCCATAGTCAAGGCATATAATAATTTAAATGAAAGGAAAATACAACATAGGAGATGGGTTCTTTTAAGAAACCATTTCTATAATAGAGGATATAAAATTACAATAGAACATATAAAAGGTGTAGATAACAAAACTGCTAATTTACTATCTAGGATACACCAAATTTTACAGGACCCTGGTTAACCTCCTCTATTTTATGATTACACAGGAAGATGATATGATCCGAGATCTCATACAAAGGAGTAATACAACTCCAGAACAAAGCTCTACAGCTTCTCCTCCTCGATAACCCCCTCACAATTAATGAATAATACTTTCTCACCACAAACACGGCGTTTACATCGCAAAGATAATGGGAACAATCGGTAATTCAAATACCAAAGTGCAGCTCGCACATTCCCTTCTTTCTCACCACACACAATTCCCTCTCCCCCAGAAACTATAAACTTTGGAAAACATATTCTGTTCAAAAACTCTCACATGAAGTTCGAAAATAGCCATGGCTATATGATCAGTGATGAAGAGCAAATATGTTTGGACAACATATGGTACAATGCAAACAAGTGCATCACTCAACATAAAGCTATCTCAGGATTAGCCAATGCCATACATGCTACTGCTTTCCTATACGGACAATTGCGAACAAAGAAAGGCAAGGCGAAGTTCTACGTCGTCTACCAAGGACACAATACTGGCATTTTTCTTGATTGGGAAGATGTTGCAGAAGCTACAAAGGGTTATCCCACTCCTTTCTTCAAGGGATATGAGACCCTCAAACAAGCACAGATTTTTGCCAAGTCGATGATTGGCCCAACATATTACGTAGATCCAAAACTGCGTAATGCTCCTCCTCAACAACCTTCTTTTTCCAACATGGCTCAGAGGAACACAACTTGTATACAATGCGAGCCAATCAAGAACAAAAACAGAGAACTCTTGGATCAAGTGGCCAATTGTTCTATGAGGATAAGCAAGTTACAAATAGAAAATGCTACAAAAGAAAGACTAATTCAGCGATTAGAAGCTTCGAACAAAAGCCTCTTAGCTGATCTACAACTTTACAAAGCCCAAGATACTCCATCAGCAAACGATGCTCAACAAGTTGAACAAATATCACCAGGCTCTAGCTCACAATCACCAATGGAGGCCTTCAAAACAGAGATATTTGGAGAAATAGAAGCTCTCCTCCAACAAAAATTTACACAATACAGTGGAAGCTATCGTGGGCCCATAAACCCACAGGACGAACAAAAAAGAATATTGACCCCACAAGAAGACACTGAATATGAAATAGTACGACGAAGACACAACAAAGGAAAGTCTCCGTCAACATCACAAAATCTACTGGAAATGTAGATTGAACAAAGGGGTGATTCCCTAACCATCCGTCTCACACCCAAATGACGTTAAACTTAGGGATGGTTTTTGTGGACCTTAACAAAACCACAAGGATTTTGGCCCAATCCATAAAGGACCACATGGTTCATAGGACAACCATGTAAAACTACATAATTGTCCTTAACCCTCGATTCAGGCTACAACAGGATCCATGCTAGTACCAAGCATGAAAAACATTGGGTAAACTAGGCCAGGCTAGTATAAAACCGGCTAACCCTGAACACGGGTTACAAAACGTAGTGTTCATCACACTTGAGCATGCTAAGGATAAAAGTATGCCAGGCAAGAACCCTGTCTGTAAAATATGGGTTACCCATCTGAACTAAACCAATGTGGAAAACAGTAGTTTTATACTACATGGAATGCCACGGGGTGGTTCTTGAAGAAATACCAAATCTACGGTCCCCAGCGGAGTACACAGCTGCATGCGTAGAGGGTGTTGCATGGAATCATTCCTTTAATCATTAAAGTGACACCTCAGTGGACAAGGTTGTAAATACCAAAAAGGGCTAAGGGTATTCTAGTACCCTGAAAAATGTACCTTAGTCCTTTTACTTCCATCTTTGTAGTAACTTGACAAGTGTAATAGTACCTTACAACTTAGCTTAAAATGGTGACATGTGTACTTAGGAATAGGATTCACCCTTTGCCTATAAATAGAAGTAGTTAGTGTAAGATAAAGGGAGGAAGGATAGCAAAAGATGAAGGTGAAGGTGTGAAGTCTCTCTCTCTCTTCTTGGCTCTCTCTCTTGTAACAAGCTCTCTTGTAACATGCTTTTGAAGAAATAAAGACAAGTTTACATAATGGTATGTTTGGATCCTTTCTTCTCTACTTAGTATTTAGTTAACACTTCGGGGATCCCGAAAGGGAACCCTAAGTGGTTAAGATGTAGCTAATCTTGTGTCTCTGTTTTTATTCTTTTTTCTATTAATTTCTTAGAGGAAGGATTTGAGGATGAAAGCCTACAGTCGTGCTTCTATCATCTCTCTTAGGCCCCTCTAAACTTTGACATCATGCATCATCATGCACTTTATATGTATATTTACTTCTTTCATTTCTTTCTTTAATTTCTTCGAGGAAGGATTTGGGATGAATAGCCTACAGTCGTGCTTCCTTCATCTCCTAGGCCCCTCGATAATTTCTCATGCATCTCATTAGACCACATAACCAGAAATGGTCGGCTCTGCCGCTATATTTGGTGAAAGGTGGTATGCATTTCATCTGTAAATTCCTACTCTTGTAAATTTTTATATTCATTTTTATATTTAATCTTTCAAACAAAGTTTTAGTTACAGTTACAAGGATGAATCTGGCATAAATTCCTCCTGTAAGATCAGTTTAATTTTAGAAAACTATTAAGATCTGATGTGCTAGTCCTAAATTCCAACATAAGTCCCGCTTGCTGTGTGCGTCAGGGCAATTGGTTGTGGCTGGACATTAGCTCTGATAGACTTCTGAAAGCTAGGCATGGATGGTGCACCGAAGGATTCGGAGTAACTGCCTTTTAAAATTGTTGAAAAGATAAAATTTTTATGTGTTTTACTCTATGTCTTCACTTACCTAATAAGGATTGAGATCGTTAGGAATTGTGTATCTTATAAGTCTGTTCTAGACCTCTTCTTCTTCTACTAGTCTCTTGAACTTCTTCAAGCCAGACTCATGTTAAGGACTGATAGGAACGAAACCTGGTTTCATAATTTCTAATAGGTCCTGCCAAGGGGAAACCTTTGGACTGCAGAAATACACCAGCTAGCATATGCTATGTGGAGTGTAACACTGTAAGTGGTCCTTCCAGGAAGAGTTTCGACTATTCAGTTACAAAGTCTGTGACTTGGTTGTATTCTTGGTGACGGGACAGGAAGGTTGGTAATTTGGACAGCCGGATCACAAAAGCCCTGACCTTCAAAATATCTTGAGGGTTAATTAAAAAAAAAAAAAAAAAACGTCATCAAAGGTGAGGAGATTAAACGATTTGTTCGCTCCCGCCCGTGTGTGGCTCTCGCATACGCGCTATGTCACCCACACACTCTTATATGTATATATATATATATATATATATATATTGATGTTTCTATTGACACAAATTGTGTTTTGGATTAAGAGTACGAAAAGAGTAATTAATAATTGAAGCAGATTTCAACCTATTAATGTTGATGCAGATTTCAACCTATTGATGTTGCTGCTCTGTTCTGTTTTATTTTTCTCTGGTATGATTAGCAATGCTCGGCAAGATCGGAAGGAGGGGAAGGGTTGGAGCTAGTACCATTTGTTATGAGTCCCAATCAGTTTTTATTTATATTTCTATTTTGGAAATATAATCTTGGTTTATGAAATTTAATTTTGTTGGATTTTAATATTTCCCCAGTTTCCAAGGAATATGTGCTTTATGCCTTTACCACTTGTAGGCAACGTTTTGAGGCAAAGAGCCTCTTCTTCCTCTTCCTCCTCTATACGCTTTTTCTTCTCCTTCTTCATCTTCCTTTTTCTCCTATCTTCTCTTCATTTCTCTAAAATCTTTCTTTTTTGTTTCTTCTTTCTCCTTCTTCTTCTTTTTACTTTTTCCACAGTTTTCCTTTGATTTTTTTCTTATTTCTTGTAGATGTTATGTTGTAAGCAACTCCCTTGGATTTTGAAGTTCTGATTCTGCGATCTTGCCACAGATCTGGCGAAGGAAAAGTCACTACTGCCAAAACACGACGTCAAGCGGTGGAAGTTCCCTACATGTCTGACTTCCCACTCGATCCCGTAGCTGTTCAAGCTGTAGCTGCCTCCGTACTGTGTGGCGTGTTATCTCTACACGCCTGTAGCGTGTTTTCATTCCGCCCATGTGGCGTATTAGTCTCCGCCTTTGTGACGTGTTCTTGCCTATTTGGGCGTTTGTGATGGAGGATGCGTATTTTGCATCTTTTGAGCTTATTAGTTGTTTTTATAGTTTTACTTCTAAAGTTTTATTGGGTTTGACCTATAACCCTATCAATTGCATGTATGACACTTTGGTCGAATTCTGGTCTTTGGTTTCAGATGTTTCTATTTGAACCTTGTGTTTCCATGCATGTCTTTTCTTTCTTTATTTATTTTTAATGTGTTTCTGTATTCCTTTTTAAGTTTAATGAATGATGTTTCTCTTCTTACCCAAAAAGAAAAAGAAAGAAAAAAAAAAGGAATGTTGTATTTCAGCCTCCACCAATTTTGATGGGTACAAGGAAACATTGTGTTACAACCATGAGTGCTGAGATATTTTTTCAGCTTATTTGATCCACATGCACACAATAAAGTTGCCGTTGAATTTTGAGTAGGGGTGTCAATGGTTCGGGTTGGGCCGGTTTCAGGCCGGGCCTAACGGTTTCGGGCCGGTTTCGGGCCGGTGCGGTTTGGGTTCGGGCTTACTAGCGGTATGTTTTGAGTACTTTGTTGATGTGTGGAATTTATCAAGAGAATGTAAACACATATAAACATTAAGTTCTCTCCAAGTCTCTTGTGTTCGGTGTTCAAACCAAAAAAATTTTTCTACAAAGAAGTAAAAATTATAGAACTAATATATACAAATGAAAGTTGGCATCTTGATAAATTTTAGTGGATTGTCTCTGCTTATTCTACTCCCTCTTCTTAATACTTGTAAAAATTGATCAAAATAAAGCATTTAAAGATTTTCAATGATAATACAATTGCTAAATATTCACTAAACCCATCTTTCAAATGGCAAAGGCTTTGATTGGCTTCTTGTTTGCATGTTCCAAAGCATAACAATTAAGGAAAACAATGAACACTTGGGGGTTTTCTTGTCTTTTACAATTAAATTAAATTTATTTCATTTATTTATAACGGGTTTTACGGGTTGGTTTGGGTTCGGGCTAGTTTCGGGCCAAACAGTTCGGGCTAGCGGGCCACACACGGGCTGGGCCGGGCCAGCCCGAACCATTGCGGGCTGAAGTTGTTCAGCCCAAACACAGCCCATTAAGCTTCGGTTCGGGCCGGTCCGGGCTATAACGGGCTGGTTCGGTCCAGTTTTAATGGTTCGGGTTAGGTTTTGACACCCTTAATTTTGAGTGTTGTATAGTTTTTCATCTTATTTGATCCACATGCTCACAATAAAGTTGCTGTTGAATTTTGAATGCTTACTCAACTGAACTCCTTGTGTTGTTTTGGTGTGCCAACAAAAAAAAAAGAAAATTGAACTTTTAGATTTCTGTACAGGCAAGAGCGCTTCTCCTTCCAAAACCTATGAAGCCAGCGCAGTTACAGAACATTAAGCATGGCATTGCCTCTTCTAATTGCAGCAAAACCCACTCCTGTTAAACCTGATTCTTCTTGGTTAGCTGCATTGTAGAAGATGGGATGACATAGTGGATTCTATTTGCACAGTTGAAGATACCTAACCTACCTCTTCATGTCAATAAAGCATTTAGTGATATTTCCTAAGCTTTTGTAAATTTATCTACTAGCTCAACCATGTTTGGTTTCTAAATATAACTTTAACATTAGTTTTTTTTCTACCAAAAAAAAACATTATTTCTTTTTTCAGTCAAGGGCAAAATTATTGACTTAGCTATTTTTAGCTAGTAGTGTCCATGAGGTGGGAAACTTAGAAAGGTGGGTCCCATAGTGGGTGAAAATATGGGACAGCAAAAAAGGATAATTTATTTAAGATCTGAAGATGTTTAAATGACGGAATTTTTTTTCCAGAAGAATAAATCATGGTTACTTCATTGATTTTTGTGCTAATTCCGTCAGTTTTTATTTAACTTATTTCCTTGGCTTTGTGACCTTTGTCAAGCCGCTTCTTGTTGCTTGCAATGAGATTTTGATTACTGTGTCTTGTAAATTATGGATTCATACACATGTAAAGGATTACCATCAGAGGTTGGTTGAGATGGCAATGATCAATGTGTCTCTCAAAAGGAGCCAAGTTCAATCCTCCTAAGTAGTTTAGGGAATAGTTTCTACCAGGGTAGAGTTAGGATTCAACATTTGAAGAGAAAAAGGAGGGGGAGGGGGGAAGGCTATAGTGATCTTTCTTTCTACGGCTTATTTTATCCAATAAAGAAGGGAGCCAAGTGCTCATGTTTCACATATAGAAGGAGGACGAGAACTAAGATAACCAAGAAAATAAAAGAAAGGGGGTCAACATGGAAAATTTTAAAAAGGAAGGCTACCACCCGAATCCTGATCATCTCAACTGATGGGGAGCACATTCCCTTTATATTTTTCAACCAAAAATTTAGGTGGGCCCACAAGTAAATTTTTTTAAAGAGGGGTGGGACCCATAGTGGTACTCCCCCCTCCCCCCCCAACCAGTGTTCATGGTTAGCAAGCATCCAATCAGTGTCGTTGATCCCGACTCTTGCAGCCTTGGCCCATGGGCAGCTCTGCCCGTGGTCCCCTCCCTTTTTTTCTTCTTCTAAAGAGTTAATATAAAGACCTATTAAAAATAGGATTTAACAGGTTAACCATGAATAGATATGGGTTTACAAATGAGATCATTAAAAATAGGTTACCATATGGGATTCTGCATCCATTTTGGGTTAGGTTGGTTCAAAAAATATTGAATTGGTAAAAAACCAACACTTCAATTGACGTTAGAATTCGAATCGCCATCCCAAAGCAGAGAAGGCCTTCCATGAATTCTGGACTTGTAATGGAGAAGCTGCAAAGAATTGCTTGAACACTAACCAGGAAGCTGTAGAACCAACTCAAGATTTGGAAATGTGCTCTATTTACCGTGATACTGCAGGATGTCCAAAATCGGGAGTTGGAGGTGCTGGTTTTGGAGTTGAACATGGGCGAACCTTTTATGCTTTTTGCTTCTGTCCTGAGAAAATTCTGACCTCCTGCATAAAAGCATTGGTCTTTTGCCAATTGAGCCACCCTTAGGTTTAAATACCATCTTTTTGGTAAACAAAAAAAAATTATAGATATCATACATTGCTCCTTGAGTCTTCATGTCTATCAGATGGGTGGGTGGTTAATTTTGTAGTATGTATGTATATAAACCTAATCCAAAGTACACTCAGCATCGCACCTGATAAGATAACTCCCAGCTTTGCCTAGTGAAATAGATATCAGTTGTAACCACCACAAGCCTTTGTGCTGGTTTCAACTGTCAACTGGTGTATTTTAGGTAGTGTTGCTTTGGAGTCCATGATGCCTTGATCAACCCTAGTTAATATATATCAAGTGATTCAAGTTAGGTTTCATATCCAATTTACACTTGCTCTGTGCTTACAAATAATTTATTTCTTGTTCGTATTCCATTCTTTTGATTCTTCATCGAATCTGCTACTTTTTTCTTTTCCTTCTTCAGGTATGATGAAGTGTTCAAATTTAATCTATTTATCTTTTTTTTTTCCAGTTCCGATTCTTAAAGTAACAAAACTGAATAAGATAAGTTTCACTTGTAGACTACATATGTTTGTATCGAGTTTCATCTATTTGCATCCATTTTTTTGACCTTTATTCTATAATAATCGAGATTGTGAAAGTGAAAACTAGATTGGCCTTGTCATCTAGGGCAAATTGGAGAGCCAATTGAATTGGAAACATTACTTTTCTGTGAATTAGCCAGTTACAAGGCTTGTACTTTCTCGTTAACATAAAAGCACCACTTTAATGTGAGTTTGCATGTGGTAACATATTTGGCAGTAGTTATAGGGGGGCTGGCTTTTGTTCATCTTGACTAGAATTTATTTGCATTATTTTGACAGCAACTAGGTTGAATGTGATGTTATATATTTAGCTGTGGTATTAAATTATTATCCTTCTACTGGTGGTAATATGTAACTACCTCTATTTTAAGTATTTCACAATGGTTGTAAATTACGGCTTCATTTATGCAAGTATTTATTTTCCTTTTCTATATATAATTGTTGAATAGGGAAACATTTCCATGTTTATTTAATGTTTTCCCTCTGTTTCTTTCCATATTGTAATTATTCTTGTTGTCTTGGATGACTATAATAGATGAGAGAGCTTAGTTTCAGTTGCTTTTATTATGGTAGTATCATTAAGATGGTTGCCCAGTTGTGCTTGGCACTATGGTCAAGTGCTCAGTTGTTCGGCGCTTGGTCGCGAGTTCAAGTCCTAGAAACAAACTCCCTAGAAATCAGGATATGGCTGCATACATCTGACCTTCCCCATACATTGTTGAATGTGGGAGACTTGTGTTGAGTATTTACACCCTTACAAGTTTAGGGCATTTCCTATTTTCTGGGTTTCTATTTGATTTAAGGGTAGAATCAAAATTGACACTCAATGGTGCTCCCAAAAATTAATGTAAAACAGAAAGAGGGGGGGGGGGGGATAGGAAAATAAATCAAAACTGAATATTCATTTATGTTGAAGGTTGGAAAACCTAATTTCATGCTATTTATGTTTCTATGCTCTTTTACAATCCTATGCGTCATATGTTGGTAGAATTTCTGAGGTGGTGGCATATTCCATCTGTAGCTCTTCATCCCTCTTTGTTTGCTTCTACTTTTGGTATTATGAAGTTAGCTTTTATGGTATCATATCTTATAGCCATGAATATATCAAATCGATCTTTTTAAGTTCAAATTTAATTTCAATTGGTAAAATTCAGGGATGAAAAAGGATCTGATGAAGGATTGGAGGAATGGATTAACTTAGACAGAGGTTGCAGATAATCTCATTCAACTGAAAGGAGCAGCAAATGCAAAAGAAGAAAATGAGATGAAGAGCTATACAAACAACAAAATGCAAAGACAATTTCAATGTATTGCTTCCATATATCAAGCAACTGAACTACCATTACCTATTACTGGTACCAATAAGAAGAAATACAAGTGAAGAGGGAAAGAAAATTTGTGTTTGGCATTTATATTTTTGTTGGATGTATTGCTTCTATATATGAAGCAACGGACTACCTTTACCTATCACAGTTACCAATAAGAAGAAACACATGTGAAGAGGGAAAGAAAATTTGTGTTTGACATTTATATTTATGTTGTAAGAACTAATTTTTTTTTTTTTTTTGGTGTAATATGTGGTAAGAACTAGTTAAATTCTTACTTAGTTATGTTTTTGTAATTTTGTAATATGTATTAGATCACATGGAACCACAAAACCCTTTTGCAAGGCACACTACTCGGAAGTACAATTGTCCCGCGAATATGCACCTGTCCATATATGAATCAGTCCACCAAAACCAGGACGTGCTCTTCGCTTCCCTCCACTTGTTTGCCATGCAATCCCTAAGAACCTCCTATAAATATTTCTTCTCTAGCTCTCCCTGCTCATCAAAGTGAAGAAATCTAGTTTCAACTACTGATCAGTAAGAATTGACAAGCAGGGAAGAAGAATGGGTCGGGTTGCGATCATAGGTGTTGTTCTGGTGGCCTTAATGGTCATGGCAGAAGCCACAATTTTCGTTGACACTGATGAAGAGCTAGAAAACCGATACAGCAGTGGGGGGCAGTGCCGTCAGGAGTTGAGTGGCCAGCGCTTGCACAGGTTTCTTTCTTCTTCAGAATTTACATTAAAATCATGGCGGGTTTGAGTTTACATTACATTATAATCTGATCAGTCTGGCCTCATTGTTTTGTTTATGTTGTTAATTTTGTTCATGAAGTTGCCAGCGATACATCCAGAGAGGTGGACGAGGACGAGGAATTGGAGATCTGATTCTTAGGCGTGGATCCGAAGAAGAGCAGTTCCTGGAGCACTGCTGCAGAGAGCTGAGGCAAGTGAATGAGAGGTGCAGGTGTCAGGCCGTAGAGAGAGCACTGGAACGAGCTGAGGAGGAGAGAGGAGGAAGATCCCAGGATTACGACAGACAAGGTAGATTCGACGAGGATAGGCGTGGAAGCTCACAAGACTATGACAGGCGTGGAAGCTACTCTGGTGGAGGTGGTGATCAGAGCCAGCAGAGGGAGCAGATGGTTCGAAGGGCTCAGAATCTGCCCCAGATGTGCCGCTTGAACAGGCCCCAGTACTGCCAGATTAGGGAGCGCTACTGAGCTTTCCGAAGTTTTGGTTGAACCTTAAGAACTACTAGTTCTTAGAAGACGAATAATGGAGATCAGGGGCTAAGGAGAAGTTGTAAAAAAGCACATTATCGTGCTTTCACTGCTTTGTACTCTTTATTAAAAGCTAATGCAGTTGCCCACTTTTACCGATCGAAGTTCTACCTTCTAGATTACGATCGATCTTACACATTTGGCCAAAGAGATCGAGAGGATTAATCATTGAGTCCTCTCTTAGCCGGTGCATCTACGATTCTTTTTCCCTGCAAGACGTTGAAACCGACCTAATTTATAACCTACTTCGGCAATTCTCCAGTTTAGGAAGGACGACATATATAGATTTAACTACATATATATTCCCTTAAGTCACAAAATTAAATGTGATGCAGTGGTTGGCCTACTTCAGGCCGGCCAAGTACCGACTTGCATTGCACTGGATCTACATGTAAAGTTACTTAATTTACTGCATCCACATGATTAATCGATCATTATCCTTTTTAATTTGTTAATTTCCATTTTCAATACTATCTGTGTTGGGCAATCCTTTGGTGGACTTGAGGCTTGATGTCATGCAGCTGAATTGGTCTAAGTCATCCGTAGTAATAGTACTGAGATTCTCCATTTAATTGTCTTTAGAAATTAAAAGTTGTGGGGAAATCCATCCCTGCAGGGATCGGTCTTTCTTCTTTGAATTGGAATTCAAAACCACAGTGGTAGTCAGAATTCCATTACATCCATATCTTAGGCAACTGTGGTTCTGTTGCCTTTTCCAGACTTTGTTAGAGTTCCTAAAGCCTTCCCCTCATAGCTGCCCATATTCCAAACTGTTGGTAATACTCCATATATCAATATTGTTTAATTGACGGGGAAAGATTCCTTACCTGGATTCGCTTTCCCTTTTATGAAGTATTCGCAGCGGAAGTCTAGATCCACGTTCTCGTTCAACCACCAAAGCTCTACCGGGGCGATTCCATAATCACTAGGAAAGGGAATGATATCCACAACCCAAATGCCGTGGATTAATGGAATGAAGATCAAAAACGAGGAAAGGAAAAAATTTTCCAAGCTGCGATTCTAAGAGAGAGGGAGAGAGAGATGGAGCCGCCGTTTCTCAGAGATAAATCTCGTGCGAATGAATCACACACTTACTCACTAATACGGTGGTTACCAAAATATATAACCCTATTTTGTAACCGCCCTAATAGTGAGTTTCCAATATTGCCCTTGGGCATTTAATTTATTAATCATATTAATAAATTCCAACAGCTCCCACTTGCACAAGGGCAAGTGTTAATCTTTCAATGTGTCCTAGACACACTTGTATATCCCAGATATACACATTCAATCTCTCTACTATGTATTCCAGATACATAGACCTCTGTGTCCCAGACACACATGCATATCCTAGATATACATATTCAATCTCTCTATTATGTATCCCAGATACATAGACCTCTTGTGTCCCAAACACACATGTATATCCCAGATATACATATATATTGATCTCTTCACTATGTATCCCAGATACATAGACCACCCGTGTCCCGGGACACTAATATCCACAAGTCATACTGGCAAAATGGGTTGTGCGACCGGTAATATACCTGCACGCGTGAGCCCCAAACTAGAAACCTTCCCAGAAGGCCAGAATGGCATATCACTCATAGAATCAAATCAAATAAGCATTAGTATAACACAGTGTCCTAGGTTTATTCAAACTCACCAGACTAAAGGTATCTCGATCCCTCTGAGAGATCACCTTCTTGTCCTTAAAATGTTCACTACCGTAACACATACGGTTGGCGCCAAAGAAACACTTTTTAGGGTGCAGTTGAATCAAACCTTTCCTTTCGCCCCAGACCATCACTACACTTAGGATTGACTCCTTTCCCGGTAGTGCCCCTTTAGGTTTAATAAATCATGACCATAGGTAACACCCCAAAGTAGCCACATCAACCCTTCGTTTCATGATGTCGTCGAAAGTCACTAAGAACACTAATGGACCATAAGGTCCAGGACTCACACAATGAGAGGAGCAGGGGATCCATCCTCTTATTTCCAATGATCGCTAAGCACACATAGTATGATATATGTGCTATGGTGGAGCATTCTATATACAATAGAACGTACGTCCATCTCAACACCATACAGGTCTTAGTCTAGTCGCAACCTCTTGCGCCTAACCCGAGTTTCTTTATTGTCGCCACCCTAGCGCCACATAAAGTACTCGCACCTGGCTCTTATAGGCAACATGAATAGTGGGAACATTCATGTCGATTCTCTTCACAATAGAGAAACTCATCTTGATTCCAAATCAAGGCGACATCATGATTATGAATTGACCTACACAAAGTCATTCACAATCCGTCTCATCTCTGCTCGCCTCCAAGGCGCCAGAGGCGAATGCTCGTGTGAGTAAGCCATTCTCTTGCCTATTGACATATCTTGTTTTATGCTAGAAGAAACACAATCACACAGAAAGTGAATAAGAATAAATGCTAGAATGAACTCATATTACTCATTAATAAGAAAGTCTCAGTACAAAAATAAGTCACAATCTACGCAAGCCCAAGGATTTTACATGAGAAATAAAAACATCCTTGGCTATAGGTTTGGTAAGAGGGTCAGCTACCATCTGACTAGTAGATATGTGCTTAAGTACAACTTTCTTCCTTGATGTAATGTCTCTAACAAAGTGATATCTCAACTGTATATGTTTGGTCTTCCCATGATACTTGGGGTCCTTGACATAGCTAAGAGCTGCCGTACTATCACAAAGAGACAAGGGCAGCCTCTTTGGATGTCATCACAATCCCAAAGATGTCGAAGGAATCTCCTCAACCAAACAGCCTCTTGAACCGCAGCTGAGCATGCCACATACTCGCTTCCATGGTCGAGAGGGATATACAAGCCTGCTTCTTGCTACACCTCGAAATGGCCCCGCCATTCAGCAAGAAAGCATATCCAGAGGTTGATTTGCGCTCATCGATGTCTTCAGCCCAGTCGGCATCACTATAGCCAACTAACCTCAAATCTGATCCTTGGTAACACAACATGTAGTTACTCGTTCCTCCGAGATATCTCAATATCCTCTTGATCGTTTCAGTGCTCTATGCCCGGGTTTGATTGGTACCGACTAACCAAACCCACCGCATAACAAATATCCGGCCTAGTACACATCATAGCGTAGATAAGGCTACCCACTGCACTGGAATATGGAACTCTTTCCATCTTCGTTTTCTCCTCTGGAGTCTTAGGACCCATATCAAGGCTCAAATGCAAACCCTTCTCCACTGGAGTATCAATTGGTTTGCAGTTGTGCATCTGGTATCTCGTCAAGACATTGTCAATATAGGTCTCTTGAGATAAACCCAATAATCTCTTTTGCCTATTTCTGACAATCTTGACACCAAGCATATAGCTTGCTTCACCCATGTCCTTCATATCAAATACGGAGGACAACCATTTCTTAATGGTTTCCAATAGCTCCTTGCTATTGCTAGCCATAAGTATGTCATCTACGTATAGTGTCAGAATGACATAATTATTATCAGATCTCTTGGTGTAAACACAGTGGTCTTCCTCAAGCATGGAAAAACCATTTTCCATCATTGCTTGGTGGAAGCGCACATTCCACTGTCTAGATGCTTGCTTTAAGCCATATATGGACTTCTTAAGCTTGCACACTTTGCGCTCAAGTCCATTTGCTTCAAAACCTTGAGGTTGATCCATATAGATCTCTTCCTCAAGTTCTCCATTGAGAAAAGCAGTTTTTACATCCATCTGATAAAGCTCCAAGTCCAACTGAGCAACAATGGCTAGTATGAGGCGAATTGAGGCAAACCTAACCACAGGGGAAAAAATTTCCTCATAATCAACGCCCTCTCGTTGGGTGTAGCCCTTAGCCACTAAACGAGCCTTGAATCTCTCAATAGATCCATCCACCTTTCTTTTGATCTTGAGAACCCACTTGTTCCCAATTGCCTTTCGGCCTGGCGGCAAGTCAACCAAGTCCCAGACATGATTAACTTTCATCGACTCCAACTCTTCCTTTATTGCTTTCAACCATTCATTTGAGCTTGACCCCACAAGAGCTTCCTGCATGCTCTTTGTTTCATGCTCATCGACTGAAGTCATCTCACAGTCGATCTCTTCAAGAGTTACCATGTAGGCTTCATCCTCTATGTTGAAACGTCGACGAGGAACTAGCCCGCGCCCACTACGGCGCAAGTGCATGTCAGATCGTTCACCGTCTAAGGTAGCTATCACATCTGCACTCCCACTCGCACTAGGATCTTCTGGATGAACCCCAGGTTCATTATCCAGAATTTGAATCCCTTGAGTGACAAGACCACTATCTTGTATCTCAAAGAATTTCAATGATTCTTTGTTAACTCCTGAAAGAGATGGAAAATCATTTTCCAAGAATGTTGCATCCCTAGACTCAAGTTCCGTTCTCCTCTCATTCTCATCTAGTCCAATGAAGACATGGCCCTTTGAGGGTTCAGAATATCTCACAAAACCGTGTATAGTCATCTATGAATGTGATGAAATAAGCCTATCCTTTTCTAGTATGCACATTCATGGGTCCAACACACATCTGAATGGATAAGTTCTAAAGGAAGAGAGGCTCTCAAAGCCTTTTTAAATGGTTTTCTAGTTATTTTTCCTGCTAGACATGACTCACAGATTGGCAAATCAGATAGTGAACCTTGGCCTAAGAGACCTTCTCTTGCCAACCTGTTCATCCTATCTAAGCCAATATGTCTTAGTCTAGCATGCCACAAATTAGAAACAATACACATAGTATCCTGGCAAACAAAAGCACTACTAGAATTAAATGAATAATCAATTGTATCCAATACAATGAAACCATTCAGAAGAAAACCATAACCATCAACTGTATCACCCAGATACAAAACCAAAGAATTGTTTTCAAATACAACTCTAAAACCATGTCTCATAAACCACTCTTGTTTCTGTTCCCACCTCTCGTTACTTTGCCTAGACCACTGAGGTTGAGCTCTCTCCTTCTTGCGCTTGAAGCCTGCACCCTTACTAGTGCTTGCTTCAGCAGCAATTACTTCAGTGTGAGGGATATCGGCCAACATCCGATCCTCCTCTAGCTCAAGGTGCTTGGCAGCTTGATCAAATGTCTTGACCTCATCAACATGAGTCAAGAAGATCTTCATATGCTCCCAAGTCTTTGGCAATGACCTGATGACTGCGGAGACTTGCTCCTCATCAGTTTCTGGCGCCCACATGCGCTCAACTCACTAATCATGTTAGACATGATGGTTATATGCTGCCTCATGGTGTGACCCTGGCGCATCTTATAACCGTCAAAGGTGAGTCCGAGCTGGCGGCCTCTTGTGGTGGAAGTCCCTCCATACTGGAACTTCACAGCCTCCCACAAAGACTTTGCAGTCCTATGCTTCTCATAACGAAGCATCAGGTCATCCCTCATGGAGCTCAGGATTGTAATCCTGGCTACCCGGTCTTTCCTCTTCCAGGCATTGTAAAGCTCAAGGTTCCTGCTATACTATGCAGTGGTACCTTCCTCAGGTGGGGATATGGTCTAGTTTACGGTTTCCAGCATGTTCTATTCTTCTAGGTGATACTGCACCTTTCGGTGCCAAAGGTCATAATACCTCTCATTCGGTTTATCTCCTTTCGCGAAGTTAGCAACAATGCTCTTGGTAGCAGCCATTTATTCTAGAGACATTACATACTAGGATGAGTTCAACTATTCTAGCATGAAACACAACTCAAGCAACAACAAATCACACTAGCATAGTCAACCTATGGGATAAGCATTTAAACCAAAAGAGATGCTAACAAACATTCAATCAAATTCTCATGCAAACCCACATAGACTTATACACTAGTTTCATTCTGTGCAAGAAACATGATTGATAGACCCAAAATAAAAAATAGTTTTATTAAAATAAAACATGCAATCATGTTAAAGCTATGAGGTGGTTCACACAGAACACTTCTACCTCATTAGCTCCCACTAGGCCCCAATAGGCCCTCAATGCCCAAACATCACACAGATTGTCGGGCCATTGGTGTCCAGTAAGTTAGAAACACATTCTGAACTGGACAGACCAATATCCAAAAAAAATCCATCTCCTAGACGGAATTCCGTCTGCCTTTTATGCCCAGACTGATGACCGTCTGCCCAGATGGAAATTCCAGACCGAAATTCCGTCTGGCATTCTGTGACCAGACGGATGACCGTCTGGCATTCTGTGACCAGAAAACGACGTTTTTTCTGGATTTTTTTATGAACGAAATTTTTTTCAAAAACTGTAAAACCCGTTTTTTTCACCCAAAAAATCATCCAAAAATACATGAAAAAAATCCAACAATAAATGCCGTTTTCTGGTCACAGAATGCCACACGTTCTCGTTCAACCACCAAAGCTCTACCGGGGCGATTCCATAATCACTAGGAAAGGGAATGATATCCACAACCCAAATGCCGTGGATTAATGGAATGAAGATAAAAAACGAGGAAAGGAAAAAATTTCCAAGCCTGCGATTCTAAGAGAGAGGGAGAGAGAGATGGAGCCGCCGTTTCTCAGAGATAAATCTCGTGCGAATGAATCACACACTTACTCACTAATGCGGTGGTTACCAAAATATATAACCCTATTTTGTAACCGCCCTAATAGTGAGTTTCCAATATTGCCCTTGGGCATTTAATTTATTAATCATATTAATAAATTCCAACAGAAACCGTCACGTTAACTTTCAAATCACGAATTACCCTGTTAGCACCCTCATTTCCTAGGTTACTTATGGAGCTGAAATCATCAAGTTTAGATCACCTGACTGGAGATGATTTGGACTCGAATGCACCTTATATGAAACCATATGTCAGTGGTGGATTCCATTATTTCCATAGCTCATTTGGCTTAGTCGCGCCTAGTATTTAATCGCAAATTATCAAATCCCTTGAGCCACACATCCCTTAATTAAACACCATATCATGGGATTCATCTCTCCACCATTTGGTCCATACTCCATCAATAATTTCTCAACCAAGTTATCTCGACCCAGGAGGCTACCCATCTCCAAGATCATACCTTGATATTTGATTAACTTTGTGCTAAGAACTATACCCAAAATGCAGCGGAATAAAGAGAAGAAAGAAATAAATAAAGTACAATACACAGAGTTTACTTGGTTCGGTCACAAGGACCTACATTCAAGGATGAGTTAAGGAACTCATCAAGCCTTGCACTATCAAAATCAGGTAAGGTTACAGCCCTAATGCTACCCAACACATGAACTCTATACATGGACCAAGAGAGAAACAACAGTATAAGAACAACTACACCATAATCGTGTGCGCAGAGCTCTCTCTTCATGCGCAGAGCAAGAACACCAACAGCAGCAGCAATGCCTTCAACGCTGATGCGTCCAAAATCTGCTCAGCCCTTAGATCTCCTCGTGATGACCTGCAAAACGAAAGCGTCAGATGTGGCTCGACCGCGGGGGTCGGGAGTCCACCTCCGAAGGCTCTGCTAGAAGCACAGAGCTAAGGAATAAAGAACTGGGAAAGGTGATCTAGATCGTAAGCCTCTGATAGTTTACGTCTACCAGTATGTATCTGAATCTGTCTCCCTCACCTCGTATGGCAGTGAGGTTTATATAGAGTGTACCTTCGAATCTCCTTCGTTGGATGCACTTGAGCCTTCTTCGGGTAGTCGTTGGATCTTAACAGTTAGATCCGTTGAGCGATAGACTTCTACTTTGGACTAGTAGAGGACTCCTGAGATAACATTTAGGTTATGCGATGATTATCCCTTCGATAATGATTAGTCGCAGCCGTCAATTTGAGTCTGCCATCATTCGGGTAATTAACCTAATTCATAAGTTGATTTAGGGCGTGCTTGTAGCTGAATAAGTTTTCTTCTTCAGCAAGCCATCTTCTGGATCCGGTTCGCTCGGGAGCGAGTCGATTCCCTCTGTCTCGACCGGGGTCGAGGGTCGAATCAGGTATGAACCCGGTTCGATCATATTTTCTCCATATCATGAGCCCCCCAGACCAAGCGTTCGGTCGATCCCGAGGGCTTGGTTTTTAACTGGGTTCTTGGTCAGGCAATAGTCTCTGCGTGTTCCATTAAATGTCATATCACATTTAATGCGGTGGTCACTTTTCCTCGAGTGTTGTGAGGGTAAGGCCACGTGTCTCCTTGCAGTCGATCTGTCGTGGCTCACGTAATCCAAGCGACAGTTTCCGAACACCTGTTTCGAATTCGTGAGTTCAAACATTCAAAACGTCTTCTAATCTCGATCGTTGATTTTGAATCAATCTCGATCGTTTAGATTCTCGAACACTCATGCGGGTGCTTTTAAAAGCGGTTCGTTGTCTTCGTAGGTTTCATTCTTCCTGTCCGGAATTTGAACCTTTGTCGTCTGCTTCGCGCCTTCCTGCTCTCAAGCTTTTGCCTCACTGAATCAATAAGTTTACTGATATTTTTCTTTTTGTACCTTACTGAAACAAGTAATGGCGGATAATAGGGTTTCTCTGGTATCCAGTTTTAGTAATAGTAGTGGTAATGAAGCTTTTGCTTCTCCTCCTTCCGAACAGTAGGATAGTGATAACAAAACCCTAACTATCCTCTGGCGCGAGTTTGCTGAAGTTTCTCAAAAAGGTTTAGAGTAAAAAACCGAAACTCCTTCTGTCCTTCCTGAGTCTGGATCTTCCAAGACTTCTAGGATAACTGCCGAGTCTTCTAGGTAGGCTCAAACTTCTAGGTCCGATGGCGGGCCTGGCTCTGTTCCCTCCATTTTCAAGGAGGAAACCCTTCTTTCGGCGATCCAAGATTTTGATTTTCCTTCCTCTTATCAGGTTAGGGCTCCCCATCCTGATGAGAGGGTCGATTCAACCCTTTCGGGTGAATTTTCTCTGTACATAGATGCACTGGAAAGCGGGGTTCGCTTTCCCTTTTTAAATCCTTTGTTCTCCCAGTTCTGAATCATTGGGACATTTGTCCTGGAATGCTCCTTCCCAATAGCTGGCGTCTCATCGTCGGCTTCTTGGGTTTGTGTTTTGAACTTGGCATTACGCCATTTCTTTCTCTCTTTGTGAATTTTCATGTTCTTTCTATCTCCCATCCTCCCGGATGGGTTTTTTGTCCAAACGCAATAAGGTTGAACTTGATTGGAGGGGCAGCATCCTTGTCAAAGGAACTTGCCTTTCTAACCACAAAAGATGGCACGAACGATACTTTTTCTGTCGAGCGCCTCCATCGGATCTTAACTTCCCGACCGTCTGGAGGCGGTGTACTTCTTCTTCTGAGAATAACTGAGGCCTACCCTTATCCAAAGAAGACGAGGCGGCCATCAGGAAGATCAAATCCATTCCATGGTATCAAGAGATACATGGACTTGAGGTGGAGTATAACTCCATTCTTCAATACTGGGGCTTGGCTCATTGTGAGCTTCTAACCATCATCTTTTAATTTTACTGAAGTGATACGTCTTCAATTCTGACTTTTGCTCTTCTTTGCAGTGCCTCCAAGAATGAACCCCGAGAACCTGCGAGTGAAGGCCGCTAGGGCCGTTGTGATAGCCGAGCAACGATCGCCTAGAGCCTTAACCGTTGATCAAGAGGCTTCAATTCCTTCTCCCGACCCCTCTTATAGGGGTATCAGGAATATCAGGCCCGTGGCTGATGCTTCGAGTAAAGGGAAGAAGCCGATGGTGGAGAGGACTAATGTCTCCTCCTCCGCCCGAACCAAAAGGAGGCATGATACAGTTGATGCTTCCTCCCATAAAAAATCCAAAAATTCTGCGGATTGTGAGGAGGTCTTCACCCCCCAGTGGACCCTGATGTTGACCGACAGGATGACACAGGATCCTGAGAAAGCTGCAGAGTGGAGCTCCCTCAGTCTTGTTCCTTCTGATCGCCAGGAATTTGAAACCCTGGATGACGTTGCCCTTGTTAATCAATCCACAAGGTACCGGTCTTCTTGCTTACTTATTTTTTCACAATTTCTTATGACTTCTTCTGATAATTTCCGCCTTCCCAGGAATGCTGTGTTGAGCTTCCATCAACACATGGAAGCATTGAGCCGAGTTGGCCGCAACAGCTTTTTGCTGCAGACCTGTGAAGAGAATTTGGCCAATGCCAATTCTGAGATAGACCGGCTGACTGCAGTTGCCGAGGAGCTGCAAAGAAAGCATGAGGAAGAAGTGATCTCCCTCAAGGAGGCCCTTGATGCTTCAAAGGCTAGTGTTGTTGCTGTTGAGCGCGAGGCCAAAAAGCAAAATGAAGCTGCCACATTGTTCGGTGACAGACTTGAGTTTAAATATATAGAGAACGAAGAATACTTGAAGTTGGTGATTCCCAGCAAGCTCGAGCACATCAAGCCAGAGCTTCGGAAGGATTGTGTTCGGAAATACCTGAACAGCGAACCTTTCTCCCAGCTATTGGGTGCTTACAACGTCCAAGCTTATCGCTTGGGGCAAAATGACGTTTGGGAGCGAATTCTCGCATCAATCCCTTCCTTCGATACTGCTCCCTTTCGTGAGGTGTGCCATAAAGAAGTCTTTGGGAAATTAGGCATGGATCTCCCAGGCTGGGCTCGAGAAGAAGATGATCCTTTTCCAGCTGACCCACAATATGAGACATATCTGGCTGACGAGCCGGCACTTCCAGAGGAAAAGTCACAAGCCGAGTCACAAGTTGCTGCTAAAGAGGACTCTGACAACGTTAATCTTAAGGAAGGCTCTTCTCAGGATCCTGAGAAAAGTCCTCCTGACCAAGGCTCCTCGGGCAACAATGAAGAAGAGGCTTAGGGAGTTATCTTTTTTTTTTTTTTTTTTTTTTTTTTTTTTAAAGATTGACCTCCTTGCTAATGAATAGACACTTCTTTTTCATGTTGGCCTTACTATTTCCTCGTCTCCTGCTGAAATCTTGTCTTGAATAAAATATAAATGATAAAACTTATCACTTAACTTCACATTCCTCAACGAATAATAATCTTGTAGAGATATTATGAAGATACATTTTGGAAAGATACATTAATCTTCCCCACTCCTTCATTTACTGCAAAGTCCGCACGTTTCCCTTCTGGTATCCGCGAAGTCCAAACTTTTCCTTGCTTTGGTATACCATTCACTATTTTCAATGAATCGGTAATACATCCATTATCACAATGGCGGTGCGACGATTGGAGGTATCCCTGCATCGGGTGCTCGCCTCCACATGTTTCCATGTGGCCTCCCTACGACCGTTGATCTTGCTTGTTACGGATTTCGAAGCGTCATTTCGATTTGGGCCATTGGTTGTCTTTAGCTCTCAACCGTCGTCTTAATACCTGAGGCTATTTAAAGCCTTCGTAGGTACTCTCCATCTATCCTGCTATCTGCAAGTTAGATTTTCTAAAGCGACATTCCGTCCTCCTGCTTGCTTCCGTATTCCTCGTACTCCAACAATAACTCTATCGACTTCTGAACAAGTGAGTTTTTTGATTACTCATCTCTTTCCCCCTTTCCCCCTGAGTAAACTGCACAGTAGTAGTACTTGGGGTTTAGTTAATCGGGTTTGGGCATTTGACAGAGAACTAGGGTTTTCCCTTGTTGCTGTTGTTGTTGGATATCTGTACTGATACGGTTTTTCTGTTTATATAGTGACTCCCAAGATCAACCCGAACTTTATCAGAGCGAAATCTTGTAAGAAAATGGTTCCGTCGGCGGTGGTTGGGGCCAGTGAGGTGGTTTCAGCTAGTGAATCCTCCAAGCGTAAGGCGACTGCTATTGGTGAATCTTCAAGTCACATTCCCACAGTTTCTATTGATGCCGCCCCTACGCCTCTTTTGCCTGAAGTGATCGCTCGTTCTTCCCAGGAAGATCTTGATCACTTCATTGTTGATGGCGCTGCTGACGCCCCTGCTGCAGAGACCGTTGGTGCACCACCGAAGGAGACTCTTCGGGCATCTGAGGCAACTATGTTGGCGTCTGATGAAGGTGTGGTCCCAACAGGTGTTGCTCCTGTTTCCAATTCTAGTGCTTGTTTGGCATCCTCCTCCTCTCCTTTGGAGTTGGAGGATTTTGCCACCAGGAAGCGCCGTCGGGTGACAAGTGATGCATCTCATCCTTCTCTTGGTGTAGCTCATCCTTCTCATCCTTCAAACGAGTTTGACAGAGCGTTGGAATGGTGCACTGCTGCTCGAATGACTTCTAAGAGCGCAGTTCTTTCCAAACTTTCAGATGAAGTCTTTATGAAGTCACTGGTGATGTAAGTCTTTCTTCATTATCTTTTGATTCTGAATATTACTCTTCTGCTCCTTTTTAACTCGGAAGTTGTTTGCAAAAGTCTTACTGGTAACTTCCACAACCAAGTGGAAGCAGCCTCTAGGCTCAATAGGTTGAGCAATGAAGTTTCCAGGCTTCGGGAAATCTCTGAAGCTAAAGATGTTGAGATTGCTCGCCTTAGGAAACTAGCTTAGGAGTTTGCAGGAGAAAAGAATTCGGTGATCGATCGTCTTCGGTCAGACTTGGATGATGCCAGGGAGAAGATTCGGCACCTGGAGCGAGGAGTTGGAAAGTCAGGAGCCAAAGGATCTGAAACATTACCCCAAAGGCAAGCTGTCGTTCCTTTGCCCGAATCCCTTCCAACTGATGTTCGCAGAGCCTGCGTCTTCAAGTATTTACACAGTAAGCCCTTTGTTGATATGCTGAATGCTTATAATTTGCAGGCGTACCGGGATGGTGAGAACGAAGTATGTGAATCAATATTAAGGAAGGATCCTCATTTTGATACGACTCCCTACAGTGTTGTTTGCCATCCTGAAGTATTTACCAAACTGGGCCTTCCTCCTCCTAACTGGACCAAAAATAAGATTGATCCTCCGCCTTCTGATCCAGATATTATGCATTATCTGGAAGATTCTCCTGTTTATTCTCCCTTGGAAGGATTCAATTATGACGAGCTCGCCTTGAATGCACTGGACAAGCTGGACAAAGAGTATGAAATTGCGGAGGATTTTATACATACTGAAATGTTTTTTGTAATCCTCATTTCTCCTCTTCTTTTCCTTGAATCCATACCAATGATTGACTCATGTGTTTGTTCTAGCAAAGTTGTGCCGATCTTGTATGACTTCTTTAATGATCATTGATGGTGACTTTCTTTTTGGACCGAAGATTGTATCCAGCTCTTGTAATCTTATGTTTGATGTTGAGACCGGCCTCTTCTGGTCTTTTGAAGAAATAAGAAATTAACTTCATCTTGAACTTTGCTAGCCACTTGAATCGCTGTTGTACTAGGTCTTAGTTGTTTAGAACAAAGCATTTACTTAAAGATTTCCGGAGAAATACAATAAGCCTGAGAAGGAACTCACTCGGGTTTTAAACTGATGCCTTTACTTAAGGATTTCCGGAGAAATACAATAAGTCTGAGAAGGAACTCACTCGGGTTTTAAACCGATGCCTTTACTTAAGGATTTCCGGAGAAATACAATAAGTCTGAGAAGGAACTCACTCGGGTTTTAAACCGATGCCTTTACTTAAGGATAATTCGAAAATTCAATAAGTCTTGAAGGAACTTACTCGGGTTTCAAACCGACGCCTTGCAGAAGGAACTCACTTGGATTTTCATCCGATGCCTCGACTTAAGAGATTCCGAAAAAATTCCATAAGTGTTGAAGGACCCACACGGATTTTCATCCGATGCCTTATAGTTGAATCTTGTTCTTGAATGTGGTGTATGATGCCCTCCAATCAAAAGATAATTTGTTGAAAGCCAAGAATTGCATTGATTGAGTTGAAAATGTTTACATCACAAACAAAATTGAAATCATCATCAAGGATAAAAATTTTTGAGATGCCTGGCATTCCACGAATGGTCCAACTCTTTCTGGGTGTTGATGTTCTTCAGCTTGTAAGCTCCTGAACCAACTGCTTTTACAACCATATAAGGTCCTTCCCAGGAAGGGTCCAAATTTCTTTGGTGATGCGGGTCGGAAGCTAAGGTGTTTCTCAATACCAAATCTCCGGCTAAATACCGACGATTCTTCACTCGAGTATTATAATGAGACGCTATCCTTCTTTGATAATGTTGAGTTCGTGCTATTGCCTTTGCCCGAACTTCGTCCAACAAATCAAGACTATCAAGCAAACCTTGCTCGTTTGCTTTTTCCTCGAACTCTCAATCCCGTAATGTCCCCGCCATTATCTCCACTCGTGCCAATGCTTCGGACCCATATGCTAACCTGAATGGAGTTTCTCCTGTGGGTGTTCGAACCATAGTTCTATAGGCCCACAGTACATTATG
Organism: Hakea prostrata; assembly: GCF_041222555.1. Classification (NCBI taxonomy): domain Eukaryota; kingdom Viridiplantae; phylum Streptophyta; class Magnoliopsida; order Proteales; family Proteaceae; genus Hakea; species Hakea prostrata. Next base: position 104,515 of record NW_028291169.1, on the reverse strand, counting down.
AAGTTCTTCGACCCAAGAAGCCTTGTCAGCTTCAAGTCTTCTCTTTATTCCTTCCAGTAGCGTTCGGTTAGTAACCTCTACTTGTCCATTGCTCTAGGGGTATGCCACTGAGGACATACGATGCTCGATCATATATGTTCCGCAAAATTGCTCAAATTGCGGACATTCGAACTGAGTACCATGGTCAGTGACGATAATCTTTGGAATCCCAAAGCGATATATGATTGACCCAAGCACAAAATTCTCCACTTTTTTCTCAGTAATTGCTGCCAGTGCACTGGCTTCAACCCATTTCGTGAAGTAATCAATTGCTACTATCAGATATTCCCGTCCCCCTGATGCCTTGGTGAATTTGCCCATGATATCAATTCCCCACATCGCAAAGGGAATGGGATCTAGAATTGAAATCATGGTTTCCGCTGGGCGCTTCGATACTGTAGCATGAATTTGACAGTTGCCACATCGACGAACATACTCCATAGCAGCCTCTTGGATCTTAGGCCAATATAACCCAAGTCTTAGAATTTTGTGGGCCAGGGCTCGTCCACCCATGTGAGCCCCACAAATTCCTTCATGAACCTCAGCCAAAGCTGACTTTGCTCCTTTGGGGCCTATACATCTCATAAGGGGTCCAGAATAAGATCTTTTGTATAGTCTCCCATTCTGAATGACAAATCTCGCCGATCGTATCTTGATCAACCTTGCCTCTTTCGGATCCTCAGGTAATTTGTCATCTCTTAGATACTCAATTATTGGATCCATCTAGCAACGCTCTGCTTCAATATAAGAAATTTTTTTCTCATGATAACTTGGAAATGTTATCTCTTCAATATAGACCGAAGGGTCTAGATTCTTTTCTTTGGCATTGGCTAGTCGGGATAGCTCATCTGCCATTGAATTTTCAGTCCTCGAAATCTGAGATATCTTTGAATTTCGAAATTGGTTTTGAAATGCCTGCACTATCTCTTGATATTTCTGCAAGCGTGGTTCTTTAATACCATACTCCCCCTGGACTTGGTTGACTATAAGTTGAGAGTCACTATAAATAGTAACATCTGCTATAGACAATGCTTTTGACAACCGAAGTCCAGCTATTAGAGCCTCATATTTTGCTTCCTTATTACTTGCTCCGAATGAAAAACCTCAAAGCATACCGAATAATAAATCCTGCTGGACTTTTCAATAGAATTCTAGCTCCAGCTCCATCTTTATTACTCGAACCATCCACATATACCTCCCAAGTGGTTGGTATAATGGGATCCTCAATGGTGGACTCCACTGGTGCAGTAGTTTCTACTACAAAATCGGCTAACGCCTGATCCTTAATTGCCGTTCTGGGCTTAAAACTCACCTGGAACTCGCTGAGTTCAACTGACCAGGACACCATCCTTCCAGATAAATCAGGTTTATTAAGAACTTTACTGAGAGGAAAAGTTGTAAATACCTCAATTGGATGAGCCTGAAAGTATGGCCTTAGCTTCCTGGCGGCCATCATGAGAGCCAAAGCCTGCTTCTCAATCTGCGAATATCGTGTCTCTGCATCTAGCAATACGTGGCTCACATAGTAAATCAGCCACTGTTTTTTATCTTTCTCATGAACAAGTACTGCACTGACCGCTGAAAGGGACGTCGCTAGATATAGCTATAATATTTCCGCCTTCTCTGGTCAAGACAAGATCGGCGGTTGTTCGAGTGCTTCTTTTAACTCCTCGAAAGCTTTATGGCATTCTTCGGTCCATTTTGCCTCCTTGTTGCCCCTCAAATCTTTGAGTGCCTTGAAGAATGGCAAACACTTTTCTCCAGACTTGGAGATGAATCGATTCAAAGCGGCAACTTTCCCTGTTAAACACTGCTCATCACAAACAGTTTTGGGTGCCTCCATATCAATCAGAGCTTGTATTTTGGCAGGATTAGCCTCAATACCTCTCTGTGACACCATGAAGCCCAAAAATTTGCCGAGGAAACTCCAAAGGCGCACTTTTCTGGATTCAGCTTCATTTGATATTTTCGCAGTACTGAGAATACCTTAGTCAAATCTGCAATATGATTTGCTTTTGTAAAGCTCTTCACTAGCATGTCGTCAACATAAGCTTCAACATTCTTTCCTATCATATCTTTAAAAATCTTGTTGACGGCCCTCTGATATGTAGCTCCTGCTTTCTTCAAGCTAAATGGCATGACTTTATAGTAGTAGCTTTCACGATCAGTCATGAAAGCCGTAAACTTCTCATCTTCCTTATTCATAAGGATCTGATTATACCCTGAGTAGGCATCCATGAAACTTAGAGTTTCATATCCTGCAGTCGCATCTATCAAGAGGTCAATCCGAGGCAACAGATAGCAATCTTTAGGGCAAGCTTTGTTGAGATCTATGTAATCTGTACACATTCTCCACTTCCCATTCGCCTTTTTTACCATTACCACATTAGCTAACCAGGTTGGGCATTCAATTGGTTATATGAAACCAGAATTCTTTAGTTTTTCAACTTCGCTCCGAACGGCTTCATACTTTTCAATGGAGAAATTTCTCCTTTTCTGTATCACTGGTTTCACCTTCGGATCTATCCAGAGTTTATGCTCTGCGACAGCCCGATCGATTCCTGGCATGTCTTCAGCAGACCATGCAAACATGTCTTTATTCTGTTGAAGAAATAACTTCAACTCATCTTTGAATTCCTCCAGCTATTCAGACCCGATATAAGTAATCTTCTTCTTATCTTCGGTACACAGTTGGATTTGCTCCAGCTTCTCCCCTGGTTCGGCCTTTGCATCTCTGCTTCTTCCCGATCATCTCGAACTTCTATAGGTAGAGCAGTCACCTTCCTCGGGCCCTCCTTGTCTTTAAAAAGGCAACGTAACATTGCCGAGAGATCCTTTGGTAAGAGGAAACTTGACCAATTCCCATATCAGTCGGGAATTTTATCTTCAGGTGTTTTGTCGAAACAATAGCACCTATCTTGGATAAAGATGGTCGCCCGAGGATAACATTGTAAGCTGGCAGCTCCCGAACCACCAAAAAATTGATTCAGATGGTTGTTTCCTTAGGAAAACTTCCAATAGATAAGTCCAACTGGACAGATCCTTCCGCCACCGCAGACGACCCTGCAAAACCATATAGATGCGTGGATGAAGGCTCCATCAAGTCCTCATCCACATTCAGTTTTTGATACACTTCATAAGAAATTAGGTCAGCTGTAGACCCTGTATCAACCAAAACTCTATGCACTTCCCGACGTGCAATCTCTACCTTGATGACTATGGCATCATCATGAGGTAAACAAACGCCTCTTTCATCCTCCTCGCCAAAGGTGATAGAATCTTCACCATTCAGCTTCTTTCGCTTCTGCGTCTCTCCGGTTCCGACAAATTTGGATTTTGTCTTCAAACTACGGAGTGATTCGGGCTCTGGTCCTCCGAAAATGGTAAGGATAGGTGACCGAGTAGCTTCAGTCACCTCCTTGCCCTTTTTAGACTCCGGAGCCTCCCTTGATCGTTCTGAACTAACCGAACGATCCCTTTTAGGAGCAGCCGCGCGTGGCTCACGTGGCTCCTCCCTGAGATATTAATCACTCAATATCTGCTTTCAGATGACGACAGTCATTTGTATAATGACCATAGTCCTTGTGGAATCGGCAATACTTTTCTCAATCTTGCTGCTCCCCAGGTTTCAAAAGAATTTTAGGTGGCCACTTCAAAATATTTTTCCTTTTGATGATATTTAGAATATCAGCCCGAGGAACATTCAATGGAGTATATTCACTTTTACCGGGAGACCTCTGGCGCCAAGCCTGAGATTTTCCAACCCGATCATGGACATTTTTCTTTGGCTTTTGCTTCGCTCAGGGAGCCTTCTGTTCCTTATTGGAGACTTTGTTATCTCTTTGGCGCGCATCTAGGATCTCCATGACTTCGGCCTGCTTCGGCATCTCTGTACCAACTCAGCATAAGTTGCAGGCATATCTTGTAGTAATAACTCCAGGAGTTTCCTGTTAGTGAGTCCAGTGAATAGAGCAGTTTTGGCTACTTGCTCATCCAAATTTTCTATCTCCATCGTTACTTTGTTGAATCTTTTCAGAAACTCTCTGATCGATTCGCTTTTTCCTTGTCTGACAGGAAACAAGGTTTCTTCCGTTTTCTTGACCTGTATCCCACTCTGGAATCGCCCTATGAATTTGCGCGCCAATTCATCAAAGTTTACGATCCTTCTAGAAGGGAGGTTCGAAAACCACTTTTGTGCTGCTCCGATTAAAGATGAACCAAAAACCCTGCCTAAAATTTCGTCAGAATTACTTGAAACTGCCATGGTCTGCTGATAATAGCCAATGTGGGCCGTTGGATCTCTGGAGCCATCGAATGTAGAAAAGGTAGGCAAACGAAAGTTATGGGGAAACTGATATCCCGCAATTGGCTCGGCAAAGGGGGTCTTCCGAATGACTGAGTAAATATCTTCAGCCATCCTTCCTTTAGCCAACTGCCCTAACTTCTGATTGATGTTGGCTAATTCCTGACCAATCTGGGTCGGGTGATCTTCAGCGATATGATCACGACCTCGATTAACACGATCATCACTTGCTATTCGATCATCACGAACAGCCCGTCCTTCCCGAACATTCAGCTCATCGCGAACAGCTCGATCATCGGGACCGGTTCTTCTGACAGTTGGTGAGTGAGTTCTCACCCCTGTGTCCAACCTTGTATTTGAATCGGTTGTACTTTCCTGCGGTCTGTCGAACCGATCGTCCCGCCTAGGTTGATCATCAATTCTCCTAGGTCCTCGGTCACCTTCATGAAAGTTCTGACCGATATTCCGGTCTTCAGCCAATCTTTGATCATGCGGTTGATCACGTGGTAACGCGCACCTCCTTGGATCGCGATGGTCAGGCTCTTGTGGTAACACCACTCATCTGGTGAGCATGCGGAGTGCTTGGCTCACCTCCAAGAGTTGAATCTTTACTTGATTCAATTGATCTTGGAATGTATCAGGAGGATTATGTCCTCCCTGACCACCATCTACTTCGATAGGATTTTGGCCTCCCTGGGGAACATCTGGATTATTCACTCCAGGGATCTGAACACCGGAATCGCGTTGTGCAGCGGCTGCTACCGATCTAGTCACCATGGCTTTACAAGTCTTTCCCACAGACGGCGCCAAATGATGCGTCGAAAATCTGCTCAGCCCTTAGATCTCCTCGTGATGATCTGCAAAACGAAAGCGTCAGATGTGGCCCGACCGCGAGGGTCGGGAGTCCACCTTAGAAAGGCTAAGTCAGTTGATGAACTTAATCACAAACGGCTCTGCTAGAAGCACAAAGATAAGGAATAAAGAACTGGGAAAGGTGATCTAGATCGTAAGCCTCTGATAGTTTACGTCTACCAATATGTATCTGAATCTGTCTCCCTCACCTCGTATGGCAGTGAGGTTTATATAGAGTGTAACTTCAAATCTCCTTCGTTGGATGCACTTGAGCCTTCTTCGGGTAGTCGTTGGATCTTAACAGTTAGATCCGTTGAGCGATAGACTTCTACTAATTTGGACTAGTAGAGGACTCCTGAGATAACCTTTAGGTTATGCGATAATTATCCCTTCGATAATGATTAGTCGTAGCCGTCAATTTGAGTCTGCCATCATTAGGGTAATTAACCTAATTCATAAGTTGAATTAGGGCGTGCTTGTAGCTGAATAAGTTTTCTTCCTCAGCAAGCCATCTTCGGATCCGGTTCACTCGGGGGGCGAGTCGATTCCCTCTGTCTCGACCGGGGTTGAGGGTCGAACCAGGTATGAACCCGGTTTGATCATATTTTCTCCATATCAAACGCATCAGAAGCAAACAAGCTTCTAAACCTCCATGCTAGAACAAACCAAGAAGAAGTAGCAGAAATCTAGGGCATACCATAACCAGAACCAGCCGAGCTCCAACCCACGCTCAAGAGAAACATGAAGGACTGAAAAGAATGAATTGTATAACCCGAAGCCCCAATTTTGTGTATATATACTAAACATTGAATGGACCTAAATGGCCTCTCATACAAATCAATAAGACATCCATATCCTAAATAGAATAGAAATGACTAATCTACCCCTAACATATTTACAACATTTTGGAATTGCTAATTGAATATATTTGTTTTTATCTTTTTAATGGAAATATTTGCATAGTAATAATAAATTGAAAATTTTTCAATCCCACCTCCTGTTACTTTCTAATATTAATACTATTACTTAAATTACCCAATTTTTTAGTGATAGGCGGTAGTTGAACAAACGTGTGAATATGTTAACTGAACGGCTCTAAATTTATACCGTCAGATCTGCTGATTAAATCTAAATCGTCCAATAAAATTCCTACTTTTCCTCCAATTATTTATGGGTTAATTAACATAATCTTCTATCACCGGTTAAATTTTCAAAAAGAAAAGAAAAAAACAATGGCGGTTAGAGTAACGTTTCTTTCTTCTTCCTCTGTTCCTTCTCTATTTCTTCCTTTGTTCTCTCTCCCATCGGCTTCACTGAAAACTCTTTCATCTGCATTCATCAAGTTTGGACCCTTTGATTGCAGTAGTTCTTTTGCTTTTGTCTTGAAGAAGTGAAAAAGAATTTTTTGTCTTCCCTGAGATCCCATGACTCTTTTCTTGTTTTTATTTCCATCTCGAATGATACAAATAGAGAATGAACAAAGGAAGAAGAAAGAGATGTTACCACCGACGAGAATCGATAGTCGATGATATTAAGTTAAACTTAACTAACCCATAAATAATGGGAGAAAAAAAAAATAGAAATTTTATTGGATGATTTAGATTTAATTTAACAAATCTGATAGTGAATATTTAGAGTCGTTCAGTTAACCTATTCACACGTCCGTTCAACTACACTTTTGCCATCTTCTATTACTACCCTTCAGTATCAATTAGTTTTTATTTATCAATTTTCAATATTATCTTTGCATATTAAATATAAAAACACTATTATTGAATGATATTTCTCAAATTTTGTAAAAATTTATGAATGGAAGAGGAAGAAGTCATAGATAGTAGAGGGAGACAAAAAAATGAATTGAGCATAGGATTTTCCATTCAAGGTTATTTTTGTCCTTTCGGAATATCTGTACTTATATCAACACTTAGTAATAACTTCCTAACACATGGAGTGTCTTTGATATATTTTATGTAAGCTTTGATTGATAGATTGAAAATTGTAAGGGTTGCACTAATTTTAGGGGTAACTAAGAGGGTGGGGAGTGGCGCTGAAAAATTATCTCAAAAATCTTGTACCATAATGTGGAAATAATTAGGAAATTGAAGATTTTATTCTTTAATTTACTTGAAAGCTTTTGATGAACCAAATCCTCTATTCATATGGAGACTAAATTTTTTTAACTCATATGGTTAGATTCTTGACATTTGCCCAACATAAAAGAAAGATCATCTTTTTTTTATTTATTATATAATAATATTCACCATAAAGCTTGGGGGATGGCTCAATTGGTAAAGAATCAATAGCTCCAAGTAGGGATTCACATCATCTGTAATTCCTTTCTCTACAATTCCCTCCTAGGATTGTGCCATGTGGCATTAAGTAATCCAACTGTTACCCAATTCAAAATAAATTTGAATTTTATTTAAACCCACCCATAAATTTGAATTTTATTTAACCTCTGGTTTGAATTAGGTGACCGTTGGATTACTTAATGCTAAATGGCACAATCCTAGGAGGGAATTGTACCGAATTGTAGGGAAAGGATTTATAGAGGATGTGGATCCCTCCACAAGTAGAAGGTCAAAGTTTAATCTAGAAGCCTGACTTATTATGTAATATTCTCATCCCAATATATAAAATTACCCGTTCCCAAAAATAGATATTTACCATTAAAAAATGTTAGTGAAAAAGGTAAACAAATTAATTAGTTTTACTATATATAAAAAATTGGGAGAAAAAAAATATATATACACCGAAATTTCTGCCATTATTTAAATTGTCTTTAATAAGATCCCAGAAAAATTTGAAATTTCGATTTAAAACGTTGAAATTAGTGAAGTTGAAAAGCCTATCGGTCCAAATTTTCGGATCGAATTATGTTAAGTTGGGTTATTTGCAATTTGAGCAGTCAGATTTTCCTTGATTAGGAAATAAAGGGTAGGTTACAAGCCATGTATTACAATCTATATTACATATCTGATGCTGGATGTAGTTAAGGGGACTATTCATAGGGAAAAGATTGATTTGAGTTACAGACATACTATCTACTAATTATATAAACATGGTATAACTTATAGGTTGATAAGGCCAGTGAATCACTAGGAGAATTGAATTTTCATAAATGTAGCTGACTTTATCCATATGCGCAGTGATGCGTCCAAAATCTGCTCAGCCCTTAGATCTCCTAAGAATGACCTGCAAAATAAAGCTTTAAATGTAGCCCGACCGCTGGGATCGGGAGTCCACCTCCGAAGGCTAAGTTAGTTGATGAACTTAATCACAAACGGCTTTGCTAGAGCACAGAGCTAAGGAATGAATAACAAGAATATGATTCAGATAGTAAGCATCTAAGTGTTTTCGTCCCTCTCCTTTGTGGGGAGGTAATGTCTTATATAGAGTGTACCTTCGAATCTTCTTCGTTGGATGTATTTGAGCCTTCTTCGGGTAGTCGTTGGATCTTAACAGATAGATCCGTTGAGTGATAGACTTCTACTAGTTTGGACTAGTAGAGGACTCCTAGGATAACCCGACTGTTATCTGAAAGTTATCCATATGATAGTGATGAGTGATAGCCGCCGAATTCTGCTAGCCGTCATCAGGTTAATTAACCTACTCCAAAAGTATCGGATTAGGGCGTGCTTGTGGCTGATTTAGTTTTCTTCCTCAGCAAGCTACCTCACGGACCCGGCTCGCTCGGAAGTGAGTCGATTCCCTTCGTCCCGACCGGAATCGAGGGTCGAACCAAGAATGAACCAAGTTCGATCATATTTTCTCCATATCCCGCAGTTAGGGTAATGTGCTGTTATTCTGCTTGTACTCTTTCCATAATTTTATCTAGTGGTGCTTCTATCTTAGAGCCAAAACTGCAAGTGTCCACCTTGTTATATACAAGTGTGCTGTTATGGACCAAAAAAGTATCCCATCTTGAATTGCTTAGTCTGGTTGAAAGCCTGGAACCACTAGCTAGAGTAGGTCTAGTAATAAAATTCCAAATATCAGTTTGCAATTTTAAGAAATTAATGTATAAATGTGGGTGTGAGTCAATTGTGTCTAGAGTTGTCTTCCAAAAGTGTGGTGGGGATAGTTTAAGGGCTGAAATCCAATATTGTCTATAATGTATAAATTTTTTTTTTTTCTCTTGTTAAATAACTGTTGATTGCAATTAATTCAATTCTCAATCCTAGTGGACCTACTACAAGTAGGTGTTTTGAAATTTTGCATTGAAAGAAAATTTTCCAATGACAAATCTTTTTTTTTTTTTTTTTTTTTTTTTTTTTGGTAATATCCAATGACAAATCATGGGGTAGTTACTCCACTTATCAAGTGTTACATTTACCATGAGTCCATTAGAGGGAGTTCTCCAAAAAAAATTTATACCTAGGATGATTTAAATTTTTTGTGGAAGAAATGCCACCATCTTAGATGCTAATCACAATAGGATTAGTAGGAGGAGAAAGATAAATATCAGCCATCCTTGTGGAGAACTTGGTACCCTAGCTAGTTTACATTGCCATATGTCATTTTCTCCAGTAATCCTGAAAGATACAATCTTAGAAATAAAATGAGTAGACAATAAATATTATTTAATTAGGTTTAAGTTTTCTGAGGATAGTAATATAATTTAATAAAAAATATAAATGTACATTTAATTTGGGATTTTAAATAAATAAAATATCCAATATCCATGTCATCATTTAATTAACTGAGTTTAATGGTAAGGGGGCAATAGCAATTACAAGCAAAGTTGAAGGTTGAATAATTAATTCCAAAAAATATAGGACAAAGTAGTAATCAAGCTATTGTACAAGGGGACAATAGTAATTATCCATAAATATTATTTAGGATTTCAAATAAATTTATCAAGTGAGGGTAAAATGTAATAACAAATTTGAAACTAATATAAACTTAACGGAGTTAATTGTGGAGGGGGATTTTGAAAGGTTTCAATTTTGAAGATGTTGCGTTGAGTTTCCAAATGAAATGGAGGAGGCCCGTGTAAAAAACTCTTATGTATTTAATCTTTAGGAGTGTTTCTATTCACTAACTTAGAAAACCAAACGAACTTAGACATCTTCACAAGGGCGCGAACATCTACGTATAAGTCTATACGCCTTCATCTAAATGTGGATGTCCATGGTATTTTGTGTCAAGACAAAGCTAAGGCACTTATGCCAGGGCCAAAATTGTTGTCTTGATTATTTATAGTAGTGTCCATGAGTGCATGTTTTCTCTTCCAAGATGGCTAAGGATAAATTTTAATGAATCCCAAGACTTTGGTTGATTGTAAAGATTGAGAAAAACATTGATGGAATCGGTTATTGTTATGAACTAATGATGTAAACAGATAGCCAAAATCTACTAGGGGTTTTATGTATCCCCCCACCCCCAAAAAAAAAAAAAAAAAAAAAAGTGGGGTTTTTTTTTCTTAAAAAGTTAAACGAAGGGTTTCATTACATTGACATTTTGCTTCCAAATCCCACCTTAAGTGGTTCTCATTTTGAATTGGTCAACACTCATTAGGATTATTTTATTTTATTGGACTAAGTTATTGCCAAACTATAATTATAAGGACGGAAGGACCCGCATAATACAAGACAAATCCGAACCCAACTCTATCTTCCTATAAATTCTAAGGAGGGTGAGTGTGATTCGGTGCTCACCAATGTTTGCAAACTAGATCTATCTGTTTGACTTAAACCATGCTAGGCCCTATCCTATTTTCAATGATAATCCCATGCGGAGATGAGATGCAAATCAAGGTATATCTTCTATAAAGAAAATGCCGGAAGTTGACAATCACTTCAGTGGTCATCCTATACCTCCTCTATCCTGATCGCAGTAGGTGAATGTCAAATGTTTTGAACGCATTGTCTGTGAAAACAGGCATAACCCAAGAGTGGTTCAGATCACTAACTCGTGAGCAACGAGTCGTGCCTACCTCTCATTAGGATGTGTGGATTGATCGTTGTAGTGATTGTCATGTCTTATAGAATTTTATATATTGAAGACACATTTTAAGCCATGAAGGCATCTTCTCCCTGCACTACATTAACTGTGAAAGTAGGCAAGGGCCTGGGTGTTCATTTTCAACTAAAACATCTAAATTGTGATCTCTAAGCACCAAACCAGCTGATACCCATCCTTGGAAGCTGTAGGGTGACAGTTATAGGGATTACCATCATGCTTTCAAGAAAAACACGTTTAGACATGAAACCATCAATTCCCTGGATGGAAATATCTAGCTAAGCGCTAAGCTAGAGGGTGTTCATGATTCCCAATATATAGTGCTCGGAGTTTGTTGAGCGGGGGCTAGTCTTTGGGTAAAACTCCATGATAGTCAAATACATCAGCAGCAGAGGACGAGGGAAAAAAATGAGAACCAAAAGAGACAAGTTACTTAAATGGAAAGAAAACAAGCAAGGTTGGAGTGAGTATCACACAATGGGTGCTTTTTATATCATGATTTACAATCATATTATCATACTATTATATAAAAGTAGAACCTTAATTCAGTTATGGTATGTTCTTTCACTAAACCAAAATACCTTTCCACCATAACAACTACCTTTCCCTCATTGAATATACCATTCAAACCACCCCCTATGTCTCATCTATCCTTAAGAGGATTTCTCAAGAGGTTTACCTCTTCAACTAACGCCCTCTCACCCAAACCTTATGTATCTTCACCAACCTCCCTTATTTCTCTTCTGTAAATATTATTTACAACAAAAAAGTTTCTCACTATATTTCATCCTTCTCTAAAAATATGCATAATAACTACACCAATCAACTTAAATAACTCATAAATGTTTAAAATTTTGAAAACAGAAATGAAAAATAGATAATGTAAGCTTGATCATTAATTTGTTATCCTCCTAAAAGAAAACATTTATATAAGTACATTATTTTAAAAAATAATAAAACCCAACGCACGTGAAATTATGCTAGTTTAGTTAAAAAGCTATATTTGTGAATTTAAAGCTATATTAGGTTAGTGTTGTTGATAACATCAATTTTGTCAAGCAAGAATGTTTCGAGTACCGTTTCAAATTTTTTGGGGACCGTTTGGAATGTTTTGGGGACCGTTTGGAATGTTTTGGAGTCCGTTGTAGCTAAAAAATGGCCGAGAGAGAATATAAATATGACACAAAGCTTGGTAATTTGACGGGCCTTCATGAAACCAAGGTTGTCCTAGATGTGGGATGGACTTCGATTTAACAACATTTCTTGGGTAAATGATTTGTATTAACATTTGTATTTATTTTATTTATTTTCATTTTAGCGTCTAAAAAGCGACTTGCATTTGAACTTAGTGAATGAGGTCTGTGTTTTTACCCAAAAAAACAAAGCATAAGGTCTGCGTCTCCCTCATTCTGGTCTTCTTTTCTATTTTCATCCACTTCAGCAACGATAAGGTAAGGGATGGAGTTGGTGGAGTTGGAGAGTTTGTCTACTTTTAATGTGTCTGTTTATATATGGCATGATAAGAACAATGTAAAAATAAATCTGAAGAAGCATCCCTGAGATGTTACATTTCTGTATTGATGTGAATAAGTTCTTTCGCACTGCCTATATTTCTTCTTCTGTTTGTCCAATGTGATTTTGATCTTTGTTGATAGCTCATGGTTATGCAGTTTAATCTGTCTTCCTGTTATCACAGGGCTTATAACCTATATTGTATGATATTTGCAGGCTTTACCAGTTTTCACTTTTGCAAATCAAGCTGGTCTCGACATGCTTGAGACAACCTTGGTTGCCCTTCATGACAAAACTCTGGAAAGGATATTTGATGATCATGGGCGTAAGACACTGTGCTCAGAGTTTCCGCAGATAATGCAGCAGGTTCAGTTCTGACCCTTGGATAAATTACACCACCTGATCTGAAAAAAGTTCTAAGAAATTGAATTGAGTACTTCAGTTAAAAGAAAAATAAATACATGTTTCCAGTTATCAGTCAAGAACCTTTAGAGTCCAATATCCATTTATTCAAACTCCATTAATAGGCCAGCCTGAAATGGATCTGTTTTGGCTGCTTGAAGCACCCCATACTTACTTTTACTGAGCGCCAGCGCCTGCTAATGGAAACTCTGAGACATTAAGTTTAAGCATTCTATTTTTTTTCTTCTTTTTTCTTTCTGTTACATGCTTAATTTACTCTGATATTTTTAAGTGATTGCCATTTTTACATATCAGCTAATCAATCATATCGGATCAATGATTTACCAGGACGACATGTGGTCTGAGGTTAGTGTATATATATATATATATATATATATTTTCAGTTATAATTTACATTTGTCTTATATTTTCAATTAGAAGTCAAACTCCTAGTGCATGTGTGTGTACGTCTGTGCTTGTAAGTATGCAGAAAGCTATAATTCATCTATAAATCCTGTGAAGGTGTTCTCTTTTTCCTACAACAACGAGAAAGGAAGAGACATTCTTGAGCCAGAGGATTTACACCAGTGAGTTTGCATAACAACCTTCTGAAGTTGATCGACCTGGCTTTGAAAAAGCTCTTTCTGAGTTGTTAAAAACTTCTCAAACGACTCTGCACAGCTCCAAAGGCTTCCTTCGTCAGAATTTTCACACTGCAACCTGGCCCGAGTATGAAGCACAACTCAAAGTCCTCATTGTTGAGATATATATATATTGTAATTAACAGCTGTAAATCAATTGTAACTGTATTGTAACCGTAATTTCTATAAAGTCTGTAATAGCTGTAGTTGGAATAATATAGAAATATAATATTCTTCTTTCTATTTCTAAGATGGTATCAGCCGTGTGAGTGTTGACTTCTCCCACGTGTGCACTTTCCTATTTTCTTGAGCGGTTGTAACTTCTTGCTTCCGGTTTCTGCGTTTTTTGCTCTATTCTTGGGCATTTTCTGCGCTTTCTTCTTTGTTCTTGAGTGGTTCTTGGTCATGGCTGCTCTCGATCTTCTTCTTTTTCTGTTCTGCAGTTTCCCTATCCAAGCTCGCTTAATGTTGCGAATTTTGTTACTCTTCGATTGAATTCTGAAAACTATCTGTTATGGGAAACTCAAATGACATCTCTACTTGAAAGCCAAGATCTTCAAGGGCTTATTAACGGCGATATTCCTGCTCCTGAACGATTTCTGCAAAATATTGTTGGTGAAGAATTGGTGAATCCGTGATATCAGGCTTCGATTCGCACAGACAAGCTTGTAAAGGCCTGGATTACTAGAACCCTTTCGGTAGGTGTTCTTGGCTTGGCAGTTGGATTGACTTCTTCCTTTGCACTCTGGAAAGCCTTAGCAGATACGTTTTCTCAAGCTTCTGAAACACGAGAATTTGAACTCTTATCTCGTTTGCATTTCTTGCGGAAGAAGGATTCTACTTCTCTTGTAGAATATTTGGTTCAATTTAAGCAAATTTGCGATCAATTGTCTTCGATTGGGAGCCAGTGGCTGATCAAAGAAAGTGTTCCTCTTGTTGAACAATCTTGGATCTTCGTATGATGCTTTTGCCACCACAATGCTTAAACCTCTTGTTCCCACCTTTTTTGAGCTTGTTCCATTGCTTCAAAGTCATGATCTTCGAAATCGAGGAATTCTTGGTGAAACTCCTAATTCTGCGATTGCATTTGCTGCTCAAACGACCAAGTAGGTTTTTCGAAACAATAATGGAGGTCGTTATTCTGGGTATCATGGTAGGGGTCGTTTCGGTCATCGTGGTGGTGGTCGAAATGGGGGTTTCTCTTCTCAAAACAGAGTTTTGCTCCAATTACTAAGTCAGGTATATCTGGTAAGGAAAATCAAGGAAAATCTCATTCTGTTCTTCGCTGCCAAGTTTGTCAAAAGATTGGTCATGATGCTCTGCACTGCTGGAGTTGATTTGATCATTCATTTCCGCCATTTAATGTTCCTAAAGCTCTTGCAACAGTTCATCTAAATGAATCTCAGGAAAATCGTTGGTTTCCTGATTCAAGCGCTACCGATCACATTACTTTTGATTCAGGTAATCTTTCTTCTATAACTGCTTTTAGAGGTCCTTCTATGCTCATGGTTGGTAATGGTGCTTCATTACCCATCACTCATAAAGGTTTTGGTGAAATTGTAGTTGGAAAGTCTGTCTTGCCGTTAAATGATGTTCGTGTTGTTCAGATATTAAGATGAATATGCTGTCTGTATCTAAGCTCACTTATGATTTGGGTTGTTCGGTTGAATTCACTAACTCTGGATTTTTTGTTAAGGACCTTCACACTCAGAAGGTGTTGGCATCGGGGAATAAAAGTGGAGGACTCTATGTGTTTAACACTGATGATCATGGTTTTCTTGGTTTTGCTACTAAAGCTTTTTTCTCCTCTTGTTTTTGTGCTGCAACAGAGGATGTATGGCATCAACTGTTAGGTCATCCCTACCCTCGTATTATCAATTTTTTGAAGAATCAAGATTTGATCAAAGTTACTTGTAAATCAAAGAATACTTGTAATAGTTGTCAGGTGAGCAAGGCTGCTCAACTTCCTTTTATTAGTTCTTTTACCCGAGCTTTGGCACCTCTTGAGAGGTTTCATTGTGATTTGTGGGACAAATCGCCTGTTCCTAGTGTTCAAAAATTCAGATATTATGCATTGTTTGTCGATGATTACTCTCATTATACTTGATTATATCCTCTCCGTCATAAATCTGAGTTTTACAATTGCTTTCTTCGGTTTCAAGCTATGGTTGAACGACAGTTCAGTTCTAAGATTAAAGTTTTTCAATCGAATGGCAGAGGTGAATTTTCTTTGGGTCTATTTAGGCAACGTTTGGTTGATTCTAGCATTATACATCATGTTTCATGTCCTGGCACTCCTGCACAAAATAGTATTGTTAGGCGTAAGCATAGGCATTTGGTGAAATTAGGTCTTGCTATGATTTTTAATGCTTCCATACCTGCATCATTCTGGGTAGAAGCTTTTCTAACTGCTGTTTACTTGATTAATCGTTTGCCATCTCAAGTATTGGATATGAGTACACCATTGAAGTTGTTGTTTAATCAAGAACCAGTTTACTCTGTTTTTCGGCTATTTACAACTGCATGTTTTCCTTGTGTGAGGCCTTATGCTGCCAACAAATTTGCTCCACGGTCACTGCAGTGTGTTTTTATGGGATACAGTGATCATCACAAAGGTTACCGGTGTTATCATCGAGGTTCTGGGCGTGTGTTTATTTCACGCAGTGTAGTGTTTGATGAAGAATTTTTCCCATTCAAAGATAAGGATGATTTTGGTTTTGTGAGTAACAAATGGACTGTTAGTAATTTTGACGGTTGGGTTTCATATAAAGAGGCTGTAGGTGCTTCTGACTATTTTGATAATCGAAAACTTTCTGTTTTGGAACCTTCAAAAGCCTGGTTTGATAGCAGTGATTCAGTTGAGATGTCTTTGGCACCAGTTGCAGGTGATGTGTCAAATAGGTTAAGTGAACATGGTGAACATGGTAGGCTTTCAAATACTGAGTTAAGTGAACATGGTGAACATGATAGGCTTTCTAATATTGGGTTAGTTGAAGTGTCTTCTCCTACAACTTCATTCGTTTCTGGTGAACATGGTGGGCCTTTTGTTTTAAATTCAGATGGGCTTTCTGTTGTTTCTTCTCAGCCCATGTTGCTAAATGAATCAAATGGTTTTCAGCCCATATTGCTAAATGAGTCCAATGGATCTGTAGTTGTACCCGTTGGTTTTTCTCATTCCATGGTCACAAGAGCAAAGGTTGGTGTTCTAAAACCAAACCCAAAGTATGCTTTAATGGTTTCCACCATTCCTTGTGAGCCACGAAGTGTGAAAGAAGCTTTGGCTCATCCCGGATGGTCGACTGCAATGAAAGAGGAGATGGATGCATTAGCGCAAAATGCTACTTGGACTTTGGTTCCAAGAACTTCTTATATGAATATTGTTAGCACTAAATGGGTTTTTAAATCAAAATTGAATTCTGATGGGTCACTAGAAAGGCTAAAAGCCCGCCTGGTGGCAAAAGGTTTTTCACAACAAGAAGGGATTGATTTGTTTGAAACATTCAGCCCAGTTATAAAACCTAGTTCGATTCGTCTTGTGTTGAGTATTGCAACAATGCTGAAATGGATGATTCGTCAACTTGATGTAAAAAAATCTTTTTTACATGGTTTTTTGTCAACACCAGTCTATATGACCCAACCACCCAGGTTTGTTGATTCAACAAAGCCCAAAGCTGTTTGTGAACTTCACAAATCTTTATACGGGCTTCGTCAAGCACCACGGGCTTGGTTTGATAGATTTAGCACCTTCTTGCTGGATTTTGGTTTTGTTTGTTGTCCTTTTGACACGTCATTGTTCATCTATCGTGCAAATGGGAAACTTTTGTTACTCTTACTCTATGTGGAGGACATAGTGTTAACAGGGAATGACTCGGTCTTTCTAATGGATTTTATTACTTGTCTAGGAAGTCCTTTTGCAATTAAAGACTTGGGTAGTTTGCATTACTTTCTTGGGATCCAAGTATCTAATACTCATTATGGGCTTTTCTTGTCACAAGAAAAATATGCAAGGGATTTGTTACACCAAGCTCAGTTAGAAGATGCAAAACCAATGCATACACCTATGGTGGCTCGTTCTTCTTCTAGTCATACAACATCTTTTTCGGATGTTACTTTATTTCGTAGTTTTGTAGGAGGTCTTCAACACCTCACCATGACAAGACTGGACTTATCTTATGCCGTTAATTCCATTTGTCAAGTTATGCATAGTCCGACACAAGCTGATTTTGTATTGCTCAAGTGTATACATTGCTATGTTAAAGGGACTCTTAACTATGGTCTTCGTATTCATCAAAGGAGCTCTTTACAGTTATATGGTTTTTCGGACGCCGATTGGGCCGGTTGTCCTCTTACACGTCGGTCAACAACGGGATTTTGTATTTTCTTGGGTAGCAATTGTATATATTGGAGTGTCAAGAAACAACCAATTGTATCTTATTCCAGTACTGAAGCCTAATATTGAGCCATGGCTACAACTACAGCTGAGCTTATGTGGCTAAGTTTTTTACTACGGGACATCGGGATTTCTCAATTATCACCAGCCATTCTTTATTGTGATAATATGAGTGCTTTACATATGACAATTAATCCCATTTTTCATGCGCGTACTAAACACATTGAGTTGGATTATCATTTTGTTCGGGAGAAGGTGACACTTGGACATCTAATAACGCGTTTTGTCTCTTCAAATCATCAGTTGGCAGATATTTTTACTAAACCTCTTCCTCGCCATGAGTTTCAGACTTTATGTTGCAAACTCGGTCTCGTACCTCGACCTAGTTGGAGGGGGGATGTTGAGATATAGATATTGTAATTAACAGCTGTAAATCAATTGTAAACACATGGGGGATGTTGAGATATAGATATTGTATAATTAACAGTTGGAATTTGTTTGAGTTTAAATAAATGTGTTTAGCTTAAGCCCTTCTTTTTCTTTTATAGCTGTTGGATTTTCTTCTAAACACGTGGGGAAAATCACGATGGCTCTTTACAAGTTGTAGCCGTTATAACAAATAAAAATCCGGTGAACAATGGTTGTCTATCACTGGGATCTGTTGTTCGCAGTGCGGCGTAATGGCATCGATGCCTGTTTAGACAAGACCGTCGAGGTAATCTACAATTCGAGTTTGTCAATCTCCAGTTTTGACTTGGATATGATCTTCTAGATGGATTAAAGGTTGCTCCAGCTGTAATGCCGATTAAAGGGCTTCTTTTTTTTTTTTTTTTTAACAATTTTAATTATAATTTTCTAACAATTTTCATTTTAACATACCAAACTTATTTTTCATTCCATAATTTATTCTCGACAAAAGTTACCAAACAAATTTTCATTCTTGACCAATAATGAATTCTTGTATTTATTTCTTTTAAATAGGCATAATAGAAAATGAGAATTGATACCAAAAAGAGCCTTAATTAGTATTTCTTTGCCATCTCTTTCTTTGTTTGCACAATTGCTGAGCGGGTAAACATCTCCATATTTGTTTCAGGACCGTCTTCTCAATTTTTTTTCTTCTTGTATCCCTATTGTAATAGCTCTTATTGTTGTATACCGTTGTATTTGGACCTTCAGATTTCATTGGTAGCAACAGTACAACAAAAGCTTTGTGTTCAACCACGGATGGAGCATGTATGTGCAAGAGAAATGGTTGAAGGAAAAAGATACTGTTATCTTTCATAAAATTAATTCCAGAGGAGTATCTGGGGAAGAGATAAGATAAATCCATGATTTCTTTACTAATCACTAGGTAGGTATTAGGTTAATATGTCATAAAATCCCTATTTTCTTTATTCATACCCAACCTGTCTAGGTTTGTGTTGCAGGATCCATGGTGACTGTGTGGAAGAAATTTTTGTTCATCATCCGAACCCGGGAGATCCGCCTCTATTTGGAAAAGTGAAATTCAGACCGACATTGATGATAAAGTGTTTGATCAACGGATTGACTGCTACCAGAAGATGTCTTTGGTGTTGGCGTTTTGACCCAAGAAGCCAAGGGCGGTGGAGGAAGGGTAAGGTGTCTAGGATTTAAAAAGGAAAAAAAAAATGATTGTAATGTAATGAAGGATTCTTCTGTACCTAAACAAATGGAAGAATCCTTGACTAAGAGTGATGTAGAAAATTTCTGCTACACCAGCATCATGAAAATATTATTTTCCATCGTTGTGTAATCTATTCAAGAGTAAGGTTCAAAGTATCGGTATACAGTAATGTATTGTTTGGGGATGGAGTAAGTACGTGAAAGAGAAAGGTTTGAAAGCGAGAGACACCATTATCTTTTATAGGGTTTTCTCTAGAGGAGTACTTGGGGAGGAGATAATGAAGGACCTCTAGATGTACCATAAGATGAACTTACGGTAATTAGTGTTTTTCTTGTTTCTTGGTCACTACTATTTCAAACACTTTTACATTTCTTACTTGTTTACACATTTTTTTCATAGGAAATACACACCCAGGAGAAGAATGAGCTGCCCAAGAATTGAGTGGATGAGGCTACCAATTATAGCTAGAGAAAAATTGTGCAGGAGTTACACATGGATGAGTAGGCTGCATAAGTTGAAGGAAGATTTATAGTAACAGATGGTAGAACAATTGGAAGAGGGGAAATAGAAGGACTATCTTGAAGGGGAACTAACCTTTTATTTCTCTAGAACACCATTTGGTGTTTCATTTTATGTGAGTTACCCAGCTTGTCAAATGTTTATTTGTGGTGAACACATTGACACTTTCTATTCCTGACTCATCGATTAATTAATATTGATACTACTAATTGTTCATATCTTATACATAATTATAAAGCTATTATTGGTTTTGAATTTATGAAGTTCATCATTTATGTGTTGTGCTGTCTACAAATTGAAGAGTACCTATCAGAAATAAATAGTTGAATTATAGATTATTAATTCTTCGATTTGGTTGATGAAATGTTCTAACTTGATATGTATTTTGAATAGATATATGGTGAAGCTGTGATCACTTCATTCATTTCGGTTCCTATTTGATATGGAGAGTTTATGATCAGACCGGGTTCATACCTGGTCCGACCCTCGACCCCGGTCGAGATGGAGAAAACCGAATCGCTCCCGAGAGAACCGGATCCGGAAGATGGCTTGCTGAAGAAGAAAGCTTATTCGGCTGCAAGCGTGCCCTAATCTTACTTATGGATTAGGGTAATCACCCTGATGATGGCAGACTCAAGCTGACGGCTGCGGATAATCATCATCAAAGGGATAACTATCGCATAACCTAACGGTTATCTCAGGAGTCCTCTACTAGCCCAAACTAGTAGAAGTCTATTGCTCAACGGATCCCACTGATAAGATCCAACGACTACCCGAAGAAGGCTCGAGTGCATCCAACGAAGGAGATTCGAAGGTACACTCTATATAAACCTCACTACCATACAAGGTGAGGGACGGATCAATCGATCAAAAAGAATACTATCTGAGACTCAGGTTCAGATACCTACTGATAGACCTAGATTATCAGCGTTCTGCTATCTAGATCACCTTTCCCGTTTCTTCATTCATTAGCTCTGTGCTTCTAGCAGAGCCGTTTGTGATTAAGTTCATCAACTGACTTAGCCTTCGGAGGTGGACTCCCGACCCCAGCGGTTGGGCCACATCTGACGCTTTCGTTTTGCAGGACATCACTTGGAGATCCAAGGGCTGAGCAGATTTTGGACGCATCATTTGGCGCCGTCTGTGGGAAAGACTTGAAAAGCCATGGTGACTAGATCAGTAGCCGCAGCAGCCGCTGCACAACGCAATTCCGGTGTTCAGATACCTGGGGTGAATAATCCAGATATTCCCCAGGAAAGCCAAAATCCTATCGAGGTGGATGATGGCCGGGGAGGACGTAATCTTCCTCCTGATACAATCCAAGATCAATTGGATCAGGTAAAGATTCAACTCTTGGAGGTGAGCCAAGCACTCCGCGTGCTCACCAGACGAGTGGTTTTACCACAAGAGCTTGATCAACGCGATTCAGGGAGACGTGCATTGCCACGTGACCAGAGAATGGCTGAAGACCGGAATGTTGATCAGAATTTCCGTGAAGGAGACCGAGGACTTCGGAGGATTGATGATCAACCGAGGCGAGGCGAGGCGATCGGTTCGACAGACCGCAAGAGAGTACAACTGATTCAAATACAAGGTTGGATAATGGGGTAAGAACTCACTCACCCACTGTCAGAAGAACCGTTCGTGATGATCGAGCAGTTCGTGACGAGAAGAACGCTCGGGAAGGACGGGTTGTTCGTGATGATCGAGTAGCACGAGATGATCGTGTTAATCGAGGTCGTGATCATATTGCTGAAGATCACCCGACCCAGATTCGTCAAGAATTGGCCAACATCAATGAGAAGTTAGGGCAGTTGGCTAAGGGAAGAATAACTGAGGATATTTACTCAGTCATTCGGAAGACTCCTTTTGCTGAGCCAATTGCGGGATATCGGTTTCCCCATAACTTCCGTTTGCCTACCTTCTCAACATTCGATGGCTCCGGAGATCCAACAGCTCACATCGGCTATTACCAACAGACCATGGCAATTTCAGGTAATTCTGATGAAATTTATGCGGGGTTTTCGGTTCATCTCTAACCGGAGCGGCACAAAAGTGGTTTTCTAACCTCCCCTCCGGAAGGATCGTAAACTTTGACGAATTGGCGCGCCAATTCATAGGGCGATTCCAGTGGGGGATACAGGTCAAGAAAACGGAAGAAACCTTGTTTACTGTCAAACAAGGAAAGAATGAATTGATCAGAGAGTTTCTGAAGAGATTCAACAAAGTAACGATGGAGATAGAAAACTTGGATGAACAAGTAGCCAGAACCGCTCTATTCACAGGACTCACTAATCGGAAACTCCCGGAGTTATTACTACGGGATATACCCACGACTTATGCTGAGTTGGTACAGAGATGCCGAAGCGGGCTGAAGTCATGGAGATTCTAGATGCGCGCCATGGAGATAATAAAGTCTCCAATAAGGAACAAAAGGCTCCTGAGCAGAAGTAGAAGCCAAGGAAGAATGTTCGCGATCGGGTTGGAAAATCCTAGCCTTGGCGCCAAAGATCCCCCGGTAGAAGTGAGTACACTCCATTGAATGCTCCTCGGGCTGATATTTTGAATATCCTCAAAAGAAAAAATATTTTGAAGTGGCCGCCTAAAATTCTTTTGAAACCCGGAGAGCAGCAGGATCGGGAAAAGTATTGCCGATTCCACAAGGACTATGGTCATTATACTAATGACTGTCGTCATCATCGAAGGCGGATATTGAGAGATTGATATCTCGGGGACATCTGTCCGGTTTGTTAGCAGGAGAAGGGAGGAGCCACGTGGGCCACGTGCGGCTGCTCCAAAAAGGGATCATTCGGTTAGTTCAGAACGATCGAGGGAGGCCCCGAAGTCCAAAAAAGGCAAGGAGGTGATTGAAGCTGCTACTCGGTCACCGATCCTTACCATCTTCGGGGGTCCAGAGCCCGAATCATTCCGGAGTCTAAAAACCAAATCCAAATTTGTTGGAGCCGGAGAGGCGCAGAAGCGGAAGAAGCTGAATGGTGACGATTCTATCACCTTTAGCGAAGAAGACGAAAGAGACGTTTGTTTACCTCATGATGATGCTATAGTCATCAAGGTAGAGATTGCACGGTGGGAAGTGCATAGAGTTTTGATTGATACAGGGTCTGCAGCTGACCTAATTTCCTACGAAGTGTATCAAAAATTGAAGGTGGATCAGGACTTGATGAAACCTTCATCTACACACCTATATGGCTTTGCTGGGTCATCTGCTGTAAAACCCAGCTAACCTTGACCCGGAAACCTTGTTATTTGTAGGTCCAGTGACCCGAAGTAAAGTAAGAAGTCAGCTTTGGGCCATCCCAGTGGAGGACTTGGTGTCTGGCTTTGAATCCATGAGAGTTGATGATGAAGTTCTATTTATGGAAACTGAATCTTGATAAAGATCGGATTAGTTGATGGACTTGGAGTGCTCTCTATCATGGTTTGAAGGCATTTCTACCTATTAGGTAAGTCACTTGTTATGTGTGCAAAACCCCTTTAGGATTGGATTTGATCTGGGTCTTCAATTCCCTGTTTTGGAATTCTGTCAGCATTGGTCGACCGATTGGTCGATCGGACCAGTCGACCAATCCACTCGACCAATGAGTGCTTGTCTTTGGCAATTAGGTCTTGCTTGCTCTATTTAAGTCCAATCTCGAGTCTACTTCGTATTTGCTGCCTCCAAACTCTTTGGAACGAACCAAAGACCTCTGCAAGTCATCTCCCTTGCATCCTTGGTGATTTTCTTGGCGGATCTTCGTCGAAACTCTTCCTTTTGCATCAAAGGTATGTCTACACTCTCTTCTTCTCCTCCATCTCTGTTTTTCTTTCCTTTTTGAGTTGAGACAGTAGGGGAGATGCTGCATTCTCTGTTGCAAACATCTCTGGACTTGTCTCTCATGATCATCCTAAGGATTAATGGCTAGAACAATGATCTTAACCATGATCATTGCAAGCTTTTGAAGGAATCATGATCAAACCATGATCTAGTCTCTGTTTAACTTCTGATTTGAATTCTGATCTCCTTGGATCTTCTATATTGATCATGTTAGTAGTCAATTGCTGTGTTTTCTTTTCATGATCCATGATCTATCAATCTCTAGTTGTTTCTCTTCTACCATACCATGTTTTCTTCATGAATCATGATAGTTACATATATGGTAGGTTTTGTTTCCTTATTTAGATTTATGCTTTTAAGCCTAATTCCTTGAAGATCTAAGTATGCTTTTCATGATACCTTTACCTGAAGCAATGATCCATTCTTCTATTGTTCTTGTCTTTGATTTTTATCTTGAATTCTTCAAGATCCATGGTTGATCTAATTTTGGTAACTTTTTGTTTCCTAATTTGGATCTTGATGGCTTGATTGGATTAGTGTTTTGAGGTCCCCTTTATGTTAGGATACTACTGATGTAGTTTACCCCTTGATTAGTACCTTTTTGAACCACCAAATTCAGATTTTATATCTTAAAACTCTGTTTTTTTTAGGCTACTGTCTGCATTGGTCGACTGGACCAGTCGACCAATCCACTCGACCAATGAGTACAAAGAACTCCTGAATTGGTCGTGTTGGATGTTTTGGTATATTTTCTGTTAGGGATCTTTCCTAATATGTTGTATACACTTGTTTAGGACCTTCTTCTCAAGTTTGCCAAGATCTTACTTGATTTCTTAGGATTCCTTTGCGAGTTATAAAATGTAAGGATGGTTACTTCTTTAACAACATAAATTGCATATCTTAGTTTCTATATTAGAATCTTGTTAAGTTATTTCTTTAATTAGATTCTTATGATGTTATACTACTGTGGTACTATCTTGATATCAGTAGCATTACTTAATCATATTGAATTGACTCATGTATGATTTACTTACCAATTATATACAAAGTGATTGTAATTATTGATTTCTTTCCATATATGAAGTTACCATATATGTGATGATATGAATTGATGCATGTGTATGCTTAAGTATGGTTTGAAAAGGAGAGGTGTCCTTTTGACACTTCTGTCCTTGGACTACTACGGGAATATTATGGGATGTTTCCGGAGATGCCCTATGGACACCTTCCTAAACTGTTGGATGACATATCTAGGACTGTCTAGTAGTGTTTGGCTAGGATGTCTCGTTATGTCAGACCCTAATCGGAGGGGTATTGAGACCGAACGACCCGTGGTAGCAATGGGGATTCATGGGCGCTCAAGACAGGTAACCAACCCGTGAGAGGACAGGAATCACATTGTGGGGGCCATTTATTGGTAGGGTTGCATATGGTTAGACTTGGGCTCACGGGCGCTCAAGACCGGTAACCAACCCGTGAGAGGACGTGAGAGCTTCCCGTTTACCATATGTGGATAACCAATAGGGTTGATGAGTCCGTAGTCGGGGACTATGAGGACTCTAGTGTGAAGGATACCGGAAAGGATCGTCAGGGACGAGGAATGGACGTATCTGGATCTGACTTGATGTAACTAAGTAGAAGACTTGCATTTGGCTAGGCTTTACCCTGACATGCGCTGGTACTTAGACCAATGGTGATGTGAGAGAGTGGTGACTTAACCCCCAGCCATGGAATGTCCCGAGGGATGCCGGACCCATTACCAACTGATGATGAGTGATTGAGACCTTCCTAAAGAAGTACGGTGCTATGACTTAAAGCATGTCTGCCAATAGAGACCAGCATACATAGAGCTAGATTCATTCATTCATTGATTGTCTCATACCATATTGCATTTATGTTTGTTCTGAAATCCTGCCATTTATGTTATTATGGATTTAACTGCCTTACTGAGTTTCTTTGAAACTCATTCCTTTATTGTACAATGTTTGTTAGACTATTCCGTAGGTACTTGAATATTATGACGGTCCCTATGAAGAAGCGCAAGGCGAAGAGGCATATCTCCAGGGAAGGTGATTGCGGTTACAACAATTACATTGAAGATCCCGCGAGTGGTTATGCTCCGTACGATGCTTAGTCCGACCATTGAGTGGAAGCGCCCCTGTGCCGTTTATGAGATTTATACTTATAGGGATGTTGTCTATAAAGTGGAGAACAATTTAGTTACCCATTGTACTTGCTACTGGGATTAGATTTTGTCTAGCTTATTCTCTTTTAGAACTACTTTTCTGCTGGTTGTAGAGTGGGATTTTGCCTCACTTTACTTATCTGATGTAGACACTCTGATTATATCTAGTACTCTGATTTATATATGATTCATTCTTTCCTTATTGAATCTATGGTTTATCTTCCGCACTTTTATTATTATTGTTCATGATTATGTTATTGTTTATGTGGGAGGTTGATTACTCGATACCTGATCTTCGGGCTGTGGATCACAATCTCGGGTATGCCAGATAGGGTACCGGCTGAGAGGATGTGACATCTGCAGTAGCGGAAGGATCGGTTCAGTTGGATCTATCCATTGGAAGTTTTCCTAAAGAAACAACTGTCCGAATAAATTTTTTGGTGGTTCGAGAACTACCAGCCTATAATATGATTCTCGGGCGACCATCTTTATCCAAGATAGGTGCTATTGTTTCGACAAAGCACCTGAAGATAAAATTCCCGACTGATATGGGAATTGGTCAAGTCTCCTCTGACCAGAAGATCTCTCGGTAGTGTTATGTTGCCTATTTAAAAGACAAGGAGGGTCCGAGGAAGGTAACTGCCCTCCCCATAGAAGTTCGAGATGATCGGGAAGAGACAGAGATGCAAAGGCCCGAACCAGTGGAGAAACTGGAGCAAATCCAGCTGTGTACCGAGGATGAGAAAAAGATTACTTATATCGGGTCTGAACAATTGGAAGAGTTAAAAGATGAGTTGAAGTTATTTCTTCAACAGAATAAAGATGTATTCGCATGGTCTGCTGAGGACATGCCTGGGATCGATCGGGCCATTGCAGAGCACAAACTCTGGATAGACCCTAAAGTGAAACCAGTGATATAGAAAAGAAGAAATTTCTCTATTGAAAAGTATGAAGCCATTCGGAGCGAAGTTGAAAAACTTAAGAATTCTGGTTTCATAGAACCTATCGAGTGCCCAACTTGGTTGGCCAACGTGGTGATGGTGAAAAAGGCGAATGGGAAGTGGAGGATGTGTACAGACTACACGGATCTAAACAAAGCTTGCCCAAAAGATTGCTACCCGTTGCCTCGGATTGACCTCTTGATAGATGCGATCGCAGGATATGAAACTTTAAGTTTCATGGATGCCTACTCAGGGTATAATCAGATCCTTATGAATAAGGAGGATGAGAAGTATACGGCTTTCATGACTGATCGTTAGAGCTATTATTACAAGGTCATGCCTTTTGGCCTGAAGAATGCAGGAGCAACATATCAGAGGGCCGTCAACAAGATTTTCAAAGAGCTGATAGGAAAGAATGTTGAAGCATATGTTGACGATATGCTTGGTGAAAAGCTTTACAAAAGCAAATCACATTGCAGATTTGACTGAGGTTTTCTCGATCGAGGAAGCATCAAATGAAGTTGAACCCAGAAAAATGTGCCTTTGGAGTCTCCTCGGGCAAATTTTTGGGTTTCATGGTATCACAGAGGGGAATTGAGGCTAATCCTGCCAAAATACAAGCTCTGATTGATATGGAGGCTCCCAAAACCGTTCGGGATGTACAATGTTTGACAGGAGAGTTGTTTGCCTTAAATCGATTTATCTCCAAGTCCGGAGAAAAATGTTTGCCTTTCTTCAAGGCACTTAAAGACCTGAAGGGCAATAAGCAAGCAAAGTGGACTGAAGAGTGCCAGAAAGCTTTTGAGGAATTAAAAGAAGCACTTGGACAACCACCGATCCTGTCCAGACCAGAGAAGGGGGAAATATTACAGCTATATCTAGTGAGATCCCTTTCGGCGGTCACTGCAATACTTGTTCGGGAGAAAGATAAGAAACAGTGGCCGATTTACTATGTAAGCCACGTGTTGCTAGATGCGGAAACGAGATATTCGCAGATTGAGAAGCGAGCTCTGCTCTCATGATGGCCGCCAGGAAGCTAAGGCCATATTTTCAGGCTCATCCAATTGAGGTATTTACAACTTTTCCTCTTAGTAAAGTTCTTAACAAACCTGATTTGTCTGGAAGGATGGTATCCTGGTCGGTTGAGCTCAATGAGTTCCAAGTGAGCTTTAAGCCCAGAACTGCAATCAAGGCTCAGGCATTAGCCGACTTTGTAGTAGAAACTACTACACCAGTGGAACCCACCATTGAGGATCCCATTATACCAACCACTTGGGAGGTATATGTGGATGGTTCGAGTAATAAAGATGGAGTAGGCGCTGGAATTCTATTAAAAAGTCCAGCAGGATTTATTATTCGATATGCTTTGAGATTCACATTTGATGCAAGTAATAACGAAACGGAATATGAGGCCCTGATAGCAAGACTTCGGTTGTCAAAAGCATTAGCTATTGCAGATGTTACTATTTATAGTACTCTCAGCTTATAGTCAACCAAGTCCAGGGGGAGTATGGCATTAAAGAACCACGCTTGCAAAAATATCGGGAGATAGTGCAGGCATTTCAGAACCAATTTCGGAATTTGAAGATATCTCAGATTTTGAGGAATGAAAATTCAGTGGCAGATGAGCTATCCCGACTAGCCAATGCAAAGGAAAAGAATCTAGACCCTTCGGTCTACATTGAAGAGATAACTTTTCCAAGTTATCATGAGAAAGAAATTTCTTATATTGAAGCAGAATGCAACTGGAAGGAATAAAGAGAAGACTCGAAGTTGACGAAGCTTCTTGGGTCAAAGAACTGCATAATGTACTGTGGGCTTATAGAACTACGGTTCGAACACCTACAGGAGAAACTCCATTCAGGTTGGCATATGGATCCGAAGCATTGGCACCAGTGGAGATAATGGCGGGGACGTTACGGGATTGTGAGTTCGAGGAAAAAGCAAATGAACAAGGACTGCTTGATAGTCTTGATTTGTTGGACGAAGTTCGGGCAAAGGCAATAGCACGAACTCAACATTATCAAAGAAGGATAGCGTCTCATTATAATACTCGAGTGAAGAATCGTCGGTACTTAGCCGGAGATCTGGTGTTGAGAAACACCCTAGCCTCCGACCCGCGTCACCAGAGAAAGTTGGACCCCTCCTGGGAAGGACCTTATATGGTTGTGAAACCGGTCGGTTCAGGAGCTTACAAGCTGAAGAACATCGATTGCCAGAAAGAGTTGGATCGTTCGTGGAATGCTAGGCATCTCAAAAAGTTTTATCCTTGAGGATGATTTCAATTTTGTTCGCGATGTAATCATTTTCAACTCAATCAATGCAATTTTTGGCTTTCAACAAACTATCTTTTGATTGGGGGGGCATCATACACCACATTCAAGAACAAGATCCAACTATAAGGCATCGGATGAAAATTCGTGTGGGTCCTTCAACACTTCAACGCTTATGGAAAATCTTCCGAACTTTCTTAAGTCGGGGCATCGGATGAAAATCCGAGTGAGTTCCTTTTGCAAGGCGTCGGTTTGATACCCGAGTGAGTTCCTTCGAGACTTATTGAATTTTTGAATTATCCTTAAGTATAAGGCATCGGTTTAAAACCCGAGTGAATTCCTTCTCAGACTTATTGTATTTCTCCGGAAATCCTTAAGTATAAGGCATCGGTTTAAAACCCGAGTGAGTTCCTTCTCAGACTTATTGTATTTCTCCGGAAATCATTAAGTATAAGGCATCGGTTTAAAATCCGAGTGAGTTCCTTCTCAGACTTATTGTATTTCTCCGGAAATCATTAAGTAAAGGCATTGTTTCAGACAACTAAGACCTAATACAACGGCGATTCAAGTGGCTAGCAAAGTTCAAGATAAAGTAATTTCTTATTTCTTCAGAAGATCCAAAGAGGCCAGTATCAAAACAATTACAAGAGCTGGATACAATCTCTGATCAAAGAAGAAAGTCATTACAGGTGACTGTTAACAACTTATACAAGATCGACGCGACTTTGCTAGAACAAACATATGAGTCAACCATTGGTGGGGAGTCAAGGAAAAGAAGAGAAGAAATGAGGATTACAAGAATATTTCGATATTCAGAAAATCCTCCGCAATTTCATACTCTTTGTCCAGCTTGTCCAGGAGAAGAATGGTCCTCGACCAAACTCGCATTCGGTACAAGCTCGTCATAATTGACTTCTTCCAGCGGAGAATAAACAGGAGAATCTTCCAGATATTGCATAATATCTGGATCGGAAGGTGGAGGATCAATCTTATCCTTGGTCCAGTCGGGAGGAGGAATACCCGGGTCGGTAAATACTTCGGGATGGCAAACAAAGACTTTGTAGGGAGTCGTATCAAAATGAGGATCTTTCCTTAATATTGATTCCCATACTTCGTTCTCACCATCCCGGTACGCCTTGCAAGTTATAAGCATTCAGCATATCAACAAAAGGCTTACTTGTGTAAATACTTGAAGACGCAGGCTCTGCGAACATCGGTTGGAAGGGATTCGGGCAAAGGAACGACAGCTTGCCTTTCGGGTAACGTTTCAGATCCTTTGGCTCCTGACTTTCCAATTGTTCGCTCCAGTCGCCGGATCTTCTCCCTGGCATCATCCAAGTCCCACCGAAGACGACCAATCATTGAATTTTTTTCTCCTGCCACCTCCCAAGCTAGATTCCGAAGGCGAGCAATCTCAACATCTTTAGCTTCAGAGATTTCCCGAAGCCTAGAAACTTCATTGCTCAACCTCACTGAGTCTAGTTCTTGCTTCCACTTGGTTGTGGAAGTTACCAAGAAGACTCCCGCAAACAACTTCCGAGTTAGCGAGGAGCAAAAAAGTAATTTTTCAAAATCGAGAGGATAATGAAGAAAGACTTACATCACCGAGTGACTTCGTAAAGACTTCATCCGGAAGTTTGGAAAGAACTGCGCTCTCAGAAGTCATTGGAGCAGCAGGAAACCATTCCAACGCTCAGTCAAACTCGTTTGTCACTAATTCAGGCGAATGATGAGAAGGATGAACTACACCAAGCAAAGGATGAGCTTCATCACTTGTCACCCGACGGCGCTTCCTAGTGGCAAAATCCTCCAACTCAGAAGGAGAGGAGGAGGATGCCAAACAAGCACTGGAGTTAGAAATAGGAGCAGCACCTGCTGGGACCACACCTTCATCAGACTCCAACATAGTTGCCTCAGATGCTCGAAGAGTCTCCTTCGGGGGTGCACCAACAAAGCTCACCAGCGGGAGCGCCGGCAGCACCATCGGCAACGGAGTGATCAAGATCTTCCTGGGAAAGACGAGCGATCACTTCGGGCAAAGGAGGCGCAGGGACGGCATCAATAGAAGCTGCAGGAATCGACTTGAAGATTCACCGCCCGGCGATCACCTTACGCTTGGAGGATTCACTAGCTGAAACCACCGCACTGGCCCCAACCACCACCGACGGAACGCTTTTCTTACGAGATTTTGCTGTGATAAAGTTCGGGTTGATCTTGGGAGCCACTATGCAAAACAAAAAAAAAAACAACACCGTATCGATCTGAAAATAAACGACAACAACAATGGGGAAACCCTAGTTTTCTACAACTTTCCGACGGACCAACAAAATAAACCCCAAGTATAACTACTGTGCAGTTTACTCAGGGGGGAAGTAGGGAAAGAGATGAGTAATCAAAAAACTCACTTGTTCAGAAATGGATAGAGCTGTCGTTGGAGTACGAGGAATACGGAAGCAGGCCGAAGGACGAAAGGTTGCTTTGGCACTTTAGCAAATCTATCTTGCAGAAGTTAGGATAGATGGAGAGTACCCACGAAGGCTTTAAATAGCCTCAGGTATAAGACGACGGTTGAAGGCTAAGGACAACCGACGACCCAGATCGAAATGACGCTTTGAAATCCGCAAAAAGCAAGATCAAAGGTCGAAGGGATGCCACATGGAAACATGTGGAAGCGAGCACTGATGCGAGAGAAATCTCCAATCGTCGCACCTGCCATTAAAATAATGGATGTATTTCCGATTCATTGGAAACGAGTGAATGGTATACAAAAGCGGAAAACGTTTGAACTTTTCAGAAGGGAAACGTGCGGACTTTGCAATAAATGAAGTAGTGGGGAAGATTAACGCATCTTCCCGAAATGCATCTTCACAATATTTCTACAAGATCATTATTCGGCGAGGAATGAAAGGTTAAGTGATAAGTTTTATCATTAATACTTTGATATTCAAGGCAAGATTTCGGCAGGAGATGGGGAAATTTTGAGGCCAACATAAAAAAAGAAATGTCTATTCATTAAATTGAGGGTACATCTTTACAAAAGAACAACTCCCTAAGCCTTTTCTTCATTGTTGCCCGAGGGACCCTGGTCGGGATGACTTTTCTCAGGACCATGAGAAGAGCCTTCCTCAAGAGTGGCATCGGCTGAATTCTCTACAACAACAACTTGAGGCTCGGCTTGTGATTTCTCCTCTGGAAGTGCCGGCTCGTCATTCAGATATGCCTCATATTGAGGGTCAGCTGGAAAAGGATCATCTTCTCCCTGAGCCCAGTCTGGGAGATCCATACCAACTTTCCCGAAGACCTCCGGGTGGCATACCTCACGAAAAGGAGCGGTGTCGAAGTCGGGGATCGTTCCAAGGATCTGCTCCCAAACGTCGTTCGCCCCCATGCGATAAGCTTGAATGTTGTAGAAACCTAGCAATTCGGAGAAAGGTTCGCTGTTCAGGTATTTCCGAATGCACTCCTTCCGAAGGTCTGGCTTTATATGCTCAGGCTTGCTAGGGATCGCCAACTTCAGATGCTCTTCGAGCTCCCTACTCTTGATTTCAAGGCTGTCACCAAACAACGTGGCAGCTGCCTTTTGCTTCCTGGCCTCGCGCTCGGCAGCAGAGACACGAATCTTCGAAGCTTCATGGGCTTCCTTGAGGGAGATCACTTCTTCCTCATGCTTTTTCTGCAGCTCCACGGTAGGCTGCGATCAGCTAGTCTATTTCGAATTGGCCTTGGCCAATTTCTCTTCACAAGTTTGCGGCAAGGAGCTGGTGCGACCAACCCGGCTCAATGCTTCCATGTGTTGATAAAAGCTCAACACAACATTCCCCGGGAAGACGGAAGATATCGAAGAAGTCATAAGAAATTATGAAAACATAAGTAAGCAAGAAGACCGGTACCTTGTAGATTGACTAACAAGGGAGGTATCATCCAGGGCTTCAAACTCCCGGCGATCGGAAGGAGCAAGACCGAGGGAGCTCCATTCTGCAGCTTTCTCAGGATCCCGAGTAACCCCGTCGGTCATCTTCGGGTCCACTGGGGATGAAGACCTCCTCACCATCCGTCAAAGCTTTGGATTTTTTGTTGGAGGGAGCATCAATTGTGGCATGCCTCCTCTTGGTTCGGACGGAGGAAGAGACCTTAGCCCTCTCCACCATTGGTTTCTTCCCTTTACCCGAAGCATCGGCTACAGGCCCTGATATTCCCGATACCCCCGTAAGAGGGGTCGGGAGAGGGAAGAGAAGCCTCTTGATCTGCGTTCAAGACCCCCGGCGATCGTTGCTCGGCTGTCACAACGGCCCTAGCGGCCTTCACCCGCAGGCTTTCGGGGTTCGTTACGGAGGCACCGCAAAGAAGAAGGACAAGAATCGGAATTCAAGACATATCACTTCAGTCAAATCAAAGGATGATGGTTAGAAGCTCACAATGAGCCAAGCCCCAAGATCTTGAAGGATGGAGTTATACTCCACTTCATATCCATGTATCTCTTGATACCACGGAATGGATTTGATCTTCCTGATGGCCGCCTCGTCTTCTCTGGATAAGGGAAGGCCCCGGTTACTTTCGGACGAAGAAGTAAACCTCCTCCAGGTGGTCGGGAAGTTAAGATCTGATGGAGGCACTCGACAGAAAAAGTATCGTTCGCGCCATCTTTTGTGGTTAGAAGGGCAAGTTCCTTTGACAAGGATGCTGCCCCTCCAATCAAGTTCAGCCTTATTGCGTTTGGAAAGAAAGACCCATCCGGGAGGATGGGAGATAGAAAGAACATGAAAATGTACAAAAAGAGAGAGAGATGGCGTAATGCCAAGCTCAAAACACAAACCCAAAAAGCCGACGATGAGACACCAGCTATTGGGGAGGAGCATTCCGGGACAAATGTTCCAGTGATTCAAAACTGCGGAGAATAAAGGATTAAAAAGGGAAGGCGAACCCGCTTTCCGAGTGCATCTATGTACAGAGAAAATTCACCCGAAAGGGATGAATCAACCCTCTCATCAGGGTGGGGAGCCCTAACCTGATATGAGGAAGGAAGGTCAAAATCTTGGACAGCTGAAAGAAGGGTTTCTCCATTATAAATGGAGGAAACAGAGCCAGGTCCACCATTGGACCCGGAGGTTTGAGGCTGCCTAGAAGAATCGACGATCTTGGAAGATCCAGACTCGAGGAGGACAGGAGAAGTTTCGGTTTTTCTTTCAAAACCTTTTTGAGAAACTTCAGCGAACTCTTGCCAGAGGACGGTTAGGGTTTTGTTATCACTATCTGACTGTTCGGGAGCAGGAGAAGCAAAAGCATCACTGCTATCACCAACATGGGGTACTAAAGAAGCCCTATTGTCCGCCATTACTCGTTTCAGTAAACTACAAAAAGAAAAGACCGGTGAACTTACTGATTCAGTGAGACGGAAGCTTGAGAGCGAGGAAGGCACGAAAGCGGTGACAAAGGTTCAAATTCCAGACAGGAAGAATGAAACCTACGAAGACAACGAACCGCTTTTAAAACTCCCGCACGAGTGTTCGGGAATCTGAACGATCGAGATTGATTCAAAATCAACGATCAAGATTGAAAGACGTTTTGAAAGTTTGAACTCACGAATCCGAAATAGGCGTTCGGAAACCGTCGCTTGGATGACGTGAGCCACGACAGATCAACTGCAACGAAGATACATGGCCTTACACTCACAACGCTCGAGGAAAAGTGATCACCGCATTAAAAGTGATATGACATTTAATGAAGCACGCAGAGATCATCACCTGACGACGAACCCAGTTAAAAACCAAGCCCTCGGGATCGACCGAACGCTTGGTCTGGGGGGCTCGTGATATGGAGAGTTTATGATCAGACCAGGTTCATACCTAGTCCGACCCTCGACCCCGGTCGAGACGGAGAAAACCGAATCGCTCCCGAGCGAACCGGATCCGGAAGATGGCTTGCTAAAGAAGAAAGCTTATTCGGCTGCAAGCGTGCCCTAATCTTACTTATGGATTAGGGTAATCACCCTGATGATGGCAGACTCAAGCTGACGGCTGCGGATAATCATCATCAAAGGGATAACTATCGCATAACCTAACGGTTATCTCAGGAGTCCTCTACTAGCCCAAACTAGTAGAAGTCTATTGCTCAATGGATCCCACTGATAAGATCCAACGACTACCCGAAGAAGGCTCGAGTGCGTCCAACGAAGGAGATTTGAAGGTACACTCTATATAAACCTCACTACCATACAAGGTGAGGGACGGATCAATCGATCAAAAAGAATACTATCTGAGACTCAGGTTCAGATACCTACTGATAGACCTAGACTATCAGCGTTCTGCTATCTAGATCACCTTTCCCGTTTCTTCATTCATTAGCTCTGTGCTTCTAGCAGAGCCATTTGTGATTAAGTTCATCAACTGACTTAGCCTTCGGAGGTGGACTCCCGACCCCAGCGGTCGGGCCACATCTGACGCTTTCGTTTTGCAGGACATCACGTGGAGATCCAAGGGCTGAGCAGATTTTGGACGCATCACTATTATACTGGGATTGATGGGTTTTTTGTTGAATTAATATGATTGATGTTTCCGTAAATCAAATGACATTTTGGATTATGCGTAGGAAAGATAAATGAATATTTAATACAGCATCAATCTATTGATTTTGCTTCTCTGTTCTGCTTTATTTTTTCCAGTATGAATATGTGTCTACTTGTTTCCAGCAAATATGTGCTTTAACAAGTTTTAAAGGGAATGTGTGGAAGGAAATTTTGTATTTTGTTTTTAAATCCTACATTGGGTTGATCTTTTTGAGTTGAGTCACTCGGACCTATGGATTGATGGAAATGTATACCATTAGTTGAAATGCATTAGGGATTGAATTAAGATGTTGTAGAGACCAAATGGACATGAAGTTTTTATAATTCAAATTATCGGTTATGTATTTTATCTTTTTGTGTCTTTGCAGCCAAATGCATATGCTTCTGAGTACTTAGATCTTCACAAGAGGGCAAACACCTACGCTAAGTTAAAGTAAAAATCCTCTGTGCACACCAGCCCCACTTGTGAAAACCCAATCAAAAACTCCTGACCTCTCCACTGAGAAGTATGGATCTTACCACTCTACCAACCCTATATTGACGTCATATCTAAATTTTATTTGGCAAATTTGAGGCAAATAATTATTTAATAGCTTTTAGCTGCAGAATAGAACTATTGAAAACTGAACCCATAATATAACATTACGCAAGTGCACGCAACAGTGAAGCGGTTGATGGAAAAAACTTTGAATTTTCTTTTCACCATTAGATTTCGTTGTTTATTTATTCTTCTTCTTCAGTGAACTGTTGGAAGCTATTCTCAGATGGAGATTGATTTTGGAGGAAGAAGATGAAAAAGAGAAGAAAAAAAAGTGTAAGCTTGCGATGGAGATGCTGCTGCACAGTTTATTAAGATGTAGATGCAGAAGTCGAGTTTTAGTAGCTGAGGAATAAAGGAAGGAAAGGGTTTTCTGAGTTGGGATTTTTTATCAGTCGGCTTTTTAAAAATGGGAAATGGATAGTTGAAACGTTCATAACAAGACCTTGGTTGATCTTTAAGAATAAGAAAAACCTAGATTGATCAAATTGTTTCTTGATATGAATTGAGGATGTAAATGGATTTCATTTCTAAAGAAAATAAAATAAAATGTAGGGTTCATAACTTTTAGATTTTGCTTCCAAATCCATCCATTAGTGGTTTGTCTTTTTGGGTTTCAACTTCAGTGCTTCGTATGGCCACCATCTCCCTGAGTGGTTGAGGTCAAAATCTCGACCACTCATTTTGCATATTTTTTTTTGTTACAGGTAAGTATGGTTGAAATTTTTTTTATATATAAAAAAAAAACATGCAAATCGAGTGGTCAAGATTTCACCCTCAACCATCCGTTCCATCTGAAGCATACGCAGATCAGTGTTGTGCATTAATTGCCCAACACTAACGCTCCATCTGTCTTTCTGAATTGGTCAATACCCAACAAAATTATTATCCTTATTTTCTTATTGAACTAAAACACAAACAGCATTTGTTTAATATTTTCTATAAAAATCACTACCATACTACTATATTATTAACTTAACCCTAACTATGCTACCTAAAAAAGGAAAATGATAAAGTTTTACCCTAACTCCTCTTTGCCAACAAAGCTAAGTTGTGTGTGTGTGTGGTTTTCCTATCCCTTTCGTTTACCTAGAAAAACTCAGATTTCATTCAAAGTGAGACAATATCTACTTCATCAGTCAATGATGACACTTCATTACCTCTGCTTAGTCTTTGAATTCCTTTAGTGAGGTTTTTCTCCTGATCTTGCACCTATAGGTCAGCTGATACCACAAGACTAGGATGACTATGAAGAACAATGACCTTGATTTACTAGAGAATTGTTCTCCAACAATGACAATAGTTAGAACTTGGAATAAGAGCTATGGATATCCATCAATGGAACTTCTAAAAACAAATTATTTCATTATTGTTTTCCTACAGCTAAAACAAAACAAGTTGGAATGTTTATTTAGCAAGGAGACTACTAAAGAGAACAACTACAACGAATGTACAATTCAATGGGTTCATCTAGAGGCTTAAGGCGGAGCTATCCTAGAGCCAAGGGGGCCCGTGGCCCCTCCCTCTCACCCAATTTTTAGAAATTTGCCTAGAGATCTACTTCTAGCCTTCTTTCCATTTGTGAAATACGAGCACTTAGTCCCTTCCATCCTTGATTTTTTGAAAGTTTTCTAGAGAGACCCCTCTGCTCCTCTATGTGCAAAATACTAGCAGTTGACCCTCTTCCCATGTGGTTCCATTATTTGACCCCCCCCCCCAAAAAAAAAAAAAAAAAAAAGAAGTTTAATCCTAGCTCCACTCTTGCAGAGGCTTTATTGTAGATTGTGATTGCATCGACACACCAACTGCTTTATTACTTTCTTAGGCTACCAAGACACCAAGGAGAGACAAACAATAGGAGAGAAAGGGGCCAAATAGTCTATGTAGGTTTCCCATGAACAGTTATAGGGCTTCAAATTGGCCTACGGAGTAAACACAACTGCAGAGGCAGCACAAACCATGGTGTTAAATGGGCCTTCACATAAACATAATGCACCCAAATACCGACTCAATTTACCTACTAGCAGGGGGGGAAAAGCCTCTGCAATGCACCACCATAAAGTTTAAGCAGGAAAAAAAAATCCAGTTTTTAGAGCCATTTAACATATACCCGCCAGCTTCTAAAAAAAATCTACAAATATCCATTAATCCCACCTTAAGCCACCACGAGTCTATAAATGTCAAACTTCACATAGGAATGAAAGCTTCCACTCTCCTTACATAATTTCCCCTTATTTTTCTTACTTCTCCGCATCTTTGCATCTGCAACAAGTAATCCCTAGGTTTTTTTTCTTCTTAAATGTAGACAACCCTTAGTTTATTTGCTATGTTTTTCAATGCAATGTTGTCTTCTTTGGTTTTTAATGATTAGATCAATTTGTAGAAATTCTTCTATTTTTTTTAAGGCAAGTTATTCCATAGCAGATGCAAGATGATATGAAACGGACAATGCATATATGAATCTCATTCTATGTATGCTGGTCTCTATTGGTAGACATGCTTTAAGTCATAGCACCATACTCCTCTGGGTAGGGTCCAAATCACTCTCCTTCAACTATCTCAGTATCTTGGGTTCTCCGGTTAGCAATGGGTCCTGAAACCTTCTCAGACAACCTTGGCTGGGGTTTTAGTCAACACTCTCTCACGCCACCATTTGGTATGAGTACTGGCACATGTCAAGGTTAAGCCTAGCCAAATGCAAGTCTTCTACTTAGTTATATCAAGTCAAAGTCAGATACTTTCATTCCTCCCCTCTCGGGACCCTTTCCGGTATCCTTCTCACTAGAGTCAGCGTATCCTATGGCTACAACCAACTTGGACTACAGACTCATCAACCCTATTGGTCATCCACAAATAATAAACGGGAAGCTCTCCTGTCCTCTCACGGATTGCATACCGGTCTTGAGCGCCCATGAGCCCAAGTCTACTACTTGCGATCCTACCAATGAATGGCCCCTCATAATGTGTTCCAAGTCCTCTCACGAGTTGGTTACCGGTCTTGAGTGCCCACAAACCCATATTGCTGCCACGGGTTACTCGGTCTCAATATCCTTCCGAATCGGGTCTGATATAATAGGGACATCCTAGCCAAACATCGCTAGACAAGCCCTAGGTATGACAATCAATAACCCCAGAAAGAGTTAAAGGGCACCATAGAAATGTCCCATACCACTTCCACTGATGTCCAAGGACAGAAACGTCAAAAGGACATTCCCCATTCCCAAATCATACCTAAACAATCACATCCCATTCAGTCATAACATACTGATATGGAGAGTTTATGATCAGACCGGGTTCATACTTGGTCCGACCCTCGACCCCGGTCGAGACGGAGAAAACCGAATCGCTCCTGAGCGAACCGGATCCAGAAGATGGCTTGCTGAAGAAGAAAGCTTATTCGGCTGCAAGCGTGCCCTAATCTTACTTATGGATTAGGGTAATCACCCTGATGACAGCAGACTCAAATTGAAAGCTGCGGATAATCATCATCAAAGGGATAACTATCGCATAACCTAACGGTTATCTCAGGAGTCCTCTGCTAGCCCAAACTAGTAGAAGTCTATCGCTCAAAGGATCTAACTGATGAGATCCAACGACTACCCGAAGAAGGCTCAAGTGCATCCAACGAAGGAGATTCGAAGGTACACTCTATATAAACCTCACTACCATACAAGGTGAGGGACGGATCAATCGATCAAAAAGAATACTATCTGAGACTCAGGTTCAGATACATACTGATAGACCTAAACTATCAGCGATTTGCTATCTAGATCACCTTTCCCGTTTCTTCATTCCTTAGCTCTGTGCTTCTAGCAGAGCCGTTTGTGCTTAAGTTCATCAACTGACTTAGCCTTCGGAGGTGGACTCCCGACCCCAGCGGTCGGGCCACATCTGACGCTTTCGTTTTGCAGGACATCACATGGAGATCCAAGGGCTGAGCAGATTTTGGACGCATCATTTGGCGCCGTCTGTGGGAAACGACTTGAAAAGCCATGGTGACTAGATCAGCAGCCGCTGCACAACGCAATTCCGGTGTTCAGATACCTGGGGTGAATAATCCAGATATTCCCCAAGAAAGCCAAAATCCTATCGAAGTGGATGATGGCCAGGGAGGACGTAATCCTCCTCCTGATACAATCCAAGATCAATTGGATCCGGTAAAGATCCAACTCTTGGAGGTGAGCCAAGCACTCCGCGTGCTCACCAGACGAGTGGTTTTACCACAAGAGCCTGATCAACGCGATTCAGGGAGACGTGCATTGCCACGTGACCAGAGAATGGCTGAAGAACGGAATGTTGATCAGAATTTCCGTGAAGGAGACCAAGGACTTCGGAGGATCGATGATCAACCGAGACGAGACGATCGGTTCGACAGACTGCAAGAGAGTACAACTGATTCAAATACAAGGTTGGATTCAGGGGTAAGAACTCACTCACCCACTGTCAGAAGAACCGTTCATGATGATCGAGCAGTTCGTGACTAGAGGAATGCTCGGGAAGGACGGGATGTTCGTGATGATCGAGTAGCACGGGATGATCGTGTTAATCGAGGTCGTGATCATATTACTGAAGATCACCCGACCCAGATTGGTCAAGAATTGGCCAACATCAATGAGAAATTAGGGCGGTTGGCTAAGAGAAGAATAACGAGGATATTTACTCAGTCATTCGGAAGACTCCTTTTGCTGAGCCAATTGCGGGATATCGGTTTCCCCATAACTTCCGTTTGCCTACCTTCTCAACATTCGATGGCTCCGGAGATCCAACAGCTCTCATCGGCTATTACCAACAGACCATGGCAGTTTCAAGTAATTCTGATGAAATTTTATGCAGGGTTTTTGGTTCATCTCTAATTGGAGCGGCACAAAAGTGGTTTTCTAACCTCCCCTCTGGAAGGATCGTAAACTTTGATGAATTGGCGCGCCAATTCATAGGGCGATTCCAGAGTGGGATACGGAGTCAAGAAAACGGAAGAAACCTTGTTTCTTGTCAAACAAGGAAAGAACGAATCGATCGAGAGAGTTTCGAAAAGATTCAACAAAGTGACGATGGAGATAGAAAACTTGGATGAACAAGTAGCCAGAACCGCTCTATTCACAGGACTTACTAACCGGAAACTCCTGGAGTTATTACTACGGGATATACCCACGACTTATGCTAAGTTGGTACGAGAGATGCCGGAACGGGGCTGAAGTCATGGAGATTCTAGATGCGCGCCAAGGAGATAATAAAGTCTCCAATAAGGAACAAAAGGCTCCTGAGCAGAAGAAGAAGCCAAAGAAGAATGTTCGTGATCGGGTTGGAAAATCCCAGTCTTGGCGCCAAAGATCCCCCGGTAGAAGTGAGTACACTCCATTGAATGCTCCTCGGGCTGATATTTTGAATATCCTCAAAAGAAAAAATATTTTGAAGTGGCCGCCTAAAATTCTTTTGAAACCCGGAGAGCGGCGGGATCGGGAAAAGTATTGCCGATTCCACAAGGACTATGGTCATTATACTAATGACTGTCGTCATCCGAAGGCGGATATTGAGAGATTGATATCTCAGGGACATCTGTCCAGTTTTGTTAGCAGGAGAAGGGAGGAGCCACGTGGGCCACGTGCGGCTGCTCCAAAGAGGGATCATTCGGTTAGTTCAGAACGATCGAGGGAGGCCCCGAAGTCTAAAAAAGGCAAGGAAGTGATTGAAGCTGCTCCTCGGTCACCCATCCTTACCATCTTCGAGGGACCAGAGCCCGAATCATTCCGGAGTCTGAAAACAAAATCCAAATTTGTTGGAGCCGGAGAGGCACAGAAGCGGAAGAAGCTGAATGGTGAAGATTCTATCACCTTTAGCGAAGAAGACGAAAGAGACGTTTGTTTACCTCATGATGATGCTATAGTCATCAAGGTAGAGATTGCACGGCGGGAAGTGCATAGAGTATTAATTGATACAGGGTCTGCAGCTGACCTAATTTCCTACGAAGTGTATCAAAAATTGAAGGTGGATCAGGACTTGATGAAACCTTCATCTACACACCTATATGGCTTTGCAGGGTCATTTGCAGCAGCGGAAGGATCGGTTCAGTTGGATTTATCCATTGGAAGTTTTCCTAAGGAAACAACTGTCCGAATCAATTTCTTGGTGGTTTGAGAACTACAAGCCTATAATATGATTCTCGGGCGACCATCTTTATCCAAGATAGGTGCTATTGTTTCGACAAAACACCTGAAGATAAAATTCCCGACTGATATGGGAATTGGTCAAGTCTCCTCTGACCAGAAGATCTCTCGGCAGTGTTATGTTGCTTATTTAAAAGACAAGGAGGGTCCAAGGAAGGTTACTGCCCTCCCCATAGAAGTTCGAGATGATCGGGAAGAGACGAGAGATGCAAAGGCCCGAACCGGTGGAGAAACTGGAGCAAATCCAGTGTGTACCGAGGATGAGAAAAAGATTACTTATATCGGGTCTAAACAGCTGGAAGAGTTTAAAGATGAGTTGAAGTTATTTCTTCAACAGAACAAAGATGTATTCGCATGGTCTGCTGAAGACATGCCTGGGATCGATCGGACCATTGCAGAGCACATACTCTGGATAGACCATAAGGCGAAACCAGTGATACAGAAAAGAAGAAATTTCTCTATTGAAAAGTATGAAGCCGTTCGGAGCGAAGTTCAAAAACTTAAGAATTCTGGTTTCATAGAACCAATCGAGTGCCCAACTTGGTTGGCCAACGTGGTAATGGTGAAAAAGGCGAATGGGAAGTGGAGGATGTGTACAGACTACACGG
The DNA here is from genome assembly GCF_041222555.1 of Hakea prostrata. NCBI lineage: Eukaryota > Viridiplantae > Streptophyta > Magnoliopsida > Proteales > Proteaceae > Hakea > Hakea prostrata. Next base: position 61,142 of record NW_028291169.1, on the reverse strand, counting down.
ATCTAAACAAAGCTTGCCCAAAAGATTGCTACCCGTTGCCTCGGATTGACCTCTTGATAGATGCAACTGCAGGATATGAAACTTTAAGTTTCATGGATGCCTACTCAGGGTATAATCAGATCCTTATGAATAAGGAGGATGAGAAGTATACAGCTTTCATGACTGATCATGAAAGCTATTATTACAAGGTCATGCCTTTTGGCCTGAAGAATGCAGGAGCATCATATAAGAGGGCCGTCAACAAGATTTTCAAAGAGCTGGTGAAAAGCTTTACAAAAGCAAATCACATTGCAGATTTGACTGAGGTTTTCTCAGTACTGAAGAAGCATCAAATGAAGTTAAACCCCGAAAAATGTGCCTTTGGAGTCTCCTCGGGCAAATTTTTGGGTTTCATGGTATCACAGAGGGGAATTGAGGCTAATCCTGCCAAAATACAAGCTCTGATTGATATGGAGGCTCCCAAAACCATTCTGGATGTACAATGTTTGACAGGGAGAGTTGCTGCTTTAAATCGATTTATCTCCAAGTCTGGAGAAAAATGTTTGCCTTTTTTCAAAGCACTTAAAGACCTGAAGGGCAGTAAGGAAGCAAAGTGGACTGAATAGTGCTAGAAAGCTTTTGAGGAATTAAAAGAAGCACTTGGACAACCACCGATCCTGTCCGAGGACGCGGAGAAGGGGGAAATATTACAGCTATATCTAGCGACATCCCTTTTGGCAGTCAGTGCAGTACTTGTTCGGGAGAAAGATAAGAAACAGTGGTCGATCTACTATGTACGCCACGTGTTGCTAGATGCGGAGACGAGATATTCGCAGATTGAGAAGCGAGCTCACGGCTCTCATGATGGCCGCCGGAAGCTAAGGCCATATTTTCAGGCTCATCCAATTGAGGTATTTACAACTTTTCCTCTTAGTAAAGTTCTTAACAAACCTGATTTGTCTGGAAGGATGGTATCCTGGTCGGTTGAACTTAGCGAGTTCCAAGTGAGCTTTAAGCCCAGAACTGCAATCAAGGCTCAGGCATTAGCCGACTTTGTAGTAGAAACTACTGCACCGGTGGAACCCACCATTGAGGATCCCATTATACCAACCACTTGGGAGGTATATGTGGATGGTTTGAGTAATAAAGATGGATCGGTATTTGGAATTCTATTAAAAAGTCCAGCGGGATTTATTATTCGATATGCTTTGAGATTCGCATTTGATGCAAGTAATAACGAAGCGAGAATATGAGGCCACGATAGCGGGACTTCGGTTGTCAAAAGCATTAGCTATTGTAGATGTTACTATTTATAGTGACTCTCGGCTTATAGTCAACCAAGTCCGGGGGAGTATGGCATTAAAGAACCACGCTTGCAAAAATATCGGGAGATAGTGCGGGCATTTCAAAACCGGTTTCGGAATTTGAAGATATCTCGGATTTCGAGGAATGAAAATTCAGTGGCAGATGAGCTATCCCGACTAGCCAATGCCAAGGAAAAGAATCTAGACCCTTCGGTCTACATCGAAACGATAACTTTTCCAAGTTATCATGAGAAAGAAATTTCTTATATTGAAGCAGAACGTTGCCGGATGGATCCAATAATCGAATATCTAAGGGATGACAAATTACCCGAGGATCTAGTAGAGGCAAGGTTGATCAAGATTCGATCAGCTAGATTTGTCATTCAGAATGGGAGACTATACAAAAGATCTTATGCTTTGGACCCCTTATGAGATGTATAGGCCCCGAAGGAGCAAAATCAGCTTTGGCTGAAGTTCATGAAGGAATTTGTGGAGCTCACATGGGTGGCGAGCCACTGGCCCACAAAATTCTAAGACTTGGGTTATATTGGCCTAAGATCCAAGAAGCTGCTATGGACTACGTTCGTCGATGCAGTAACTGTCAAATTCATGCTACAGTATCGAAGCGCCCGGCAGAAACTATGACTTCAATTCTAAATCCCATTCCCTTTGCAATGTGGGGAATTGATATCATGGGCAAATTCACCAAGGCATCGGGCGGACGAGAATATCCGATAGTAGAAATTGATTACTTCACAAAATGGGTAGAAGCCGATTGCATGGCGACAATTGCGAGAAAAAGTGGAGAAATTTGTGCTTGAATCAATCATATATCGCTTTGGGATTCCAAAGATTATTGTCACTAACCATGGTACTCAGTTCGACTGTCCACAATTTGAGCAATTCTGTGGAACATATATGATCAAGCATCGTATGTCCTCGGTGGCATACCCCCAAAGCAATGGCCAGGTAGAGGTTACTAACCGAACGCTCTTTGGAAGGAATAAAGAGAAGACTCGAAGCTGACAAAGCTTCTTGGGTCGAAGAACTACATAATGTACTGTGGGTTATAGAACTACGGTTCGAATACCTACATGAGAAACTCCATTCAGGTTGGCATATGGATCCGAAGCATTGGCACCTATGGAGATAATGGCGGGGACATTACGGGATCGTGAGTTTGAGGAAAAAGCAAATGAACAAGGACTGCTTGATAGTCTTGATTTGTTGGACGAAGTTCGGGCAAAGGCAATAGCACGAACTCAACATTATCAAAGAAGGATAGCGTCTCATTATAATACTCGAGTGAAGAATCGTCGATACTTAGCCGGAGATCTGGTGTTGAGAAACACCCTAGCTTCCGACCTGCGTCACCAAAGAAAGTTGGACCCTTCCTGGGAAGGACCTTATATGGTTGTGAAACCAGTCGGTTCAGGAGCTTACAGGCTGAAGAACATAGATTCCCAAAAAGAGTTGGATCGTTCGTGGAATGCTAGGCATCTCAAAAAGTTTTATCCTTGAGGATGATTTCAATTTTGTTCGCGATGTAATCATTTTCAACTCAATCAATGCAATTTTTGGCTTTCAACAAACTATCTTTTGATTGGGGGGCATCATACACCACATTCAAGAACAAGGTCCAACTATAAGGCATTGGATGAAAATTCGTATGGGTCCTTCAACACTTCAACACTTATGGAAATTTTTCGAACTTTCTTAAGTCGGGGCATCGGATGAAAATCCGAGTGAGTTCCTTTTGCAAGGCGTCGGTTTGAAACCCGAGTGAGTTCCTTCGAGACTTATTGAATTTTTGAATTATCCTTAAGTATAAGGCATCGGTTTAAAACCCGAGTGAGTTCCTTCTCAGACTTATTGTATTTCTCCGGAAATCCTTAAGTATAAGGCATCGGTTTAAAACCCGAGTGAGTTCCTTCTCAGACTTATTGTATTTCTCCGGAAATCCTTAAGTATAAGGCATCGGTTTAAAACCCGAGTGAGTTCCTTCTCGGACTTATTGTATTTCTCCGGAAATCCTTAAGTATAAGGCATCGGTTTAAAACCCGAGTGAGTTCCTTCTCAGACTTATTGTATTTCTCCAGAAATACATAAGGCATTGTTTCAGACAACTAAGACCTAATACAACGGCGATTCAAGTGGCTAGCAAAGTTCAAGATAAAGTAATTTCTTATTCCTTCAGAAGATCCAAAGAGGCCAGTATCAAAACAATTACAAGAGCTGGATACAATCTCCGATCAAAGAAGAAAGTCATTACAGGTGTTGTTAACAAGTTATACAAGATCGACGCGACTTTGCTAGAACAAACATATGAGTCAACCATTGGTGGGGAGTCAAGGAAAAGAAGAGAAGAAATGAGGATTAAAAAAATATTTTGGTATGCAGAAAATCCTCCGCAATTTCATACTCTTTGTCCGACTTGTCCGGGAGAAGAATGGTCCTCGACCAAACTCGCATTCAGTACAAGCTCGTCATAATTGACTTTTTCCAGCGGAGAATAAACAGGAGAATCTTCCAGATATTGCATAATATCTGGATCGGAAGGTGGATGATCAATCTTATCCTTGGTCCAGTCGGGAGGAGGAATACCCGGGTCGGTAAATACTTCGGGATGGCAAACAGCACTTTGTAGGGAGTCGTATCAAAATGAGGATCTTTCCTTAATATTGATTCCCATACTTCGTTCTCACCATCCCGATACGCTTCGCAAGTTATAAGCATTCAGCATATCAACAAAAGGCTTACTTGTGTAAATACTTGAAGACGCGAGCTCTGCGAACATCGAGTTGGAAGGGATTCGGGCAAAGGAACGACAGCTTGCCTTTCGGGTAACGTTTCAGATCCTTTGGCTCCCGACTTTCCAACTGTTCGCTCCGATCGCCGGATCTTCTCCCCGGCATCATCCAAGTCCGACCGAACACGACCAATCATCGAATTTTTTCCCCCTCGCCACCTCCCAAGCTAGATTCCGAAGGCGAGCAATCTCAACATCTTTAGCTTCGAGAGATTTCCGAAGCCTAGAAACTTCATTGCTCAACCTCTTGAGTCTAGTTCTTGCTTCCACTTGGTTGTGGAAGTTACAAGAAGACTCCGCCAAACAACTTCCGAGTTAGCGAGGAGCAGAAAAGTAATTTTTCAAAATCGAGAGGATAATGAAGAAAGACTTACATCACCGGTGACTTCGTAAAGACTTCATCCGGAAGTTTGGAAAGAAGCTGCGCTCTCGGAAGTCATTCGAGCAGCGGTACACCATTCCAACGCTCTGTCAAACTCGTTTGACACTAATTCAGGCGAAGGATGAGAAGGATGAACTACACCAAGCAAAGGTTGAGCTTCATCACTTGTCACCCGACGGCACTTCCTAGTTGCAAAATCCTCCAACTCAGAAGGAGAGGAGGAGGATGCCAAACAAGCACTAGAGTTAGAAATAGGAGCAGCACTGCTGGAATCACACCTTCATCGACGCCAACATAGTTGCCTCAAATGCTCGAAGAGTCTCCTTCGGGGGGTGCACCAACAGTTTCACCAACAAGGCTAACCGGCGGGGAGCGCCGGCAGCACCATCGGCAACGGAGTGATCAAGATCTTCCTGGGAAAGACGAACGATCACTTCGGGCAAAGGAGGCGCGAGGACGGCATCAACAGAAGCTGCAGGAATCTTACTTGAAGATTCACCGCCAGCAGTCACCTTACGCTTGGAGGATTCACTAGCTTAAACCACCGCACTGGCCCCAACCACCACCGACGGAACGCTTTTCTTGCAAGATTTTGCTCTGATAAAGTTCGGGTTGATCTTGGGGGCCACTATGCAAAACAAAAAAAAAAAAAAAAAAACACCAGCCGTATCGATACGAAATAAACGACAAGAAAACGGTGAGGAAACCCTAGTTTTCTACGACACGAGAGACCAACAAACTAAACCCCAAGTATAACTACGTGCAGTTTACTCCGGGGGGAAGTGGGGAAAGAGATGAGTAATCAAAAAACTCACTTGTTCGGGAAATGGATAGAGGTGTCGTTGGAGTACGAGGAATACGGAAGCGAGGCCGAAGGACGAAAGGTTGCTTTGGCACTTTAGCAAATCTATCTTGCGAAGTCAGGATAGATGGAGAGTACCCACGAAGGCTTTAAATAGCCTCAGGTATAAGACGACGGTTGAAGGCTAGGGACAACTGACGACCTAGATCGAAATGACGCTTCGAAATCCGCAAAAAGCAAGATCAACGGTCGAAGGGATGCCACATGGAAACATGTGGAAGCGAGCACCTGATGCAGAGATACCTCCAATCGTCGCACTGCCATTAAAATAATGGATGTATTTCCGATTCATTGGAAACAGCGAATGGTATACAAAGCAGGAAAACGTTTGAACTTCGCAGAAGGGAAACGTGCGGACTTTGCAATAAATGAAGTAGTGGGGAAGATTAACGCATCTTCCCGAAACGCATCTTCACAATATTTCTACAAGATTATTATTCGGCGAGGAATGAAAAGTTAAGTGATAAGTTTTATCATTAATACTTTGATATTCAATGCAAGATTTCGGCAGGAGACGGGGAAATTTTGAGGCCAACATGAAAAAAGAAATGTCTATTCATTAAATTGAGGGTAAATCTTTACAAAAGAATAACACCCTAAGCCTTTTCTTCATTGTTGCCCGAGGGACCCTGGTCGGGAGGACTTTTCTCAGGACCATGAGAAGAGCCTTCCTCAAGAGTGGCATCGGCTGAATCCTCTACAGCAACAACTTGAGACTCGACTTGTGATTTCTCCTCTGGAAGAGCCGGCTCGTCATTCAGATATGCCTCATATTGAGGGTCAGCTGGAAAAGGATCATCTTCTCCCTGAGCCCAGTCCGGGAGATCCATACCAACTTTCCCGAAGACCTCTTGGTGGCATACCTCACGAAAAGGAGCAGTGTCGAAGTTAGGGATCGTTCCAAGGATCTGCTGCCAAACGTCGTTCTGCCCCATGCGATAAGCTTGAATGTTGTAGAAACCTAGCAACTCGGAGAAATGTACGTTGTTCAGGTATTTCCGAATGCACTCCTTCCGAAGCTCTGGCTTTATATGCTCAGGCTTGCTAGGGATCGCCAACTTCAGATGTTCTTCGAGCTCCCTACTCTTGATTTCAAGGCTGTCACCAAACAACGTGGCAGCTGCCTTTTGCTTCCTGGCCTCGCGCTCGTCAGCAGAGACACGAATTTTCGAAGCTTCAAGGGCTTCCTTGAGGGAGATCACTTCTTCCTCATGCTTTTTCTACAGCTCCACGGTAGCTGCAGTCAGCTGGTCTATTTCAGAATTGGCCTTGGCCAATTTCTCTTCACAAGTTTGCAGCAAGGAGCTGGTGCGACCAACCCGGCTTCCATGTGTTGATAAAAGCTCAACACAACATTCCTGGGAAGACGGAAGATATCAGAAGAAGTCATAAGAAATTATGAAAACGTAAGTAATCAAGAAGACCGGTACCTTGTAGATTGACTAACAAGGGTGGTGTCATCCAGGGCTTCGAACTCTCGGCGATCGAAGGAGCAAGGCCGAGGGAGCTCCATTCTGCGGCTTTCTCGGGATCCCGAGTAACCCCGTCGGTCATCTTCGGGGTCCACTGGGGATGAAGACCTCCTCACCATCCGTCGAAGCTTTGGATTTTTTATTTGAGGGAGCATCAATTGTGTCATGCCTCCTCTTGGTTCGGGCGGAGGAAGAGACATTAGCCCTCTCCACCATTGGTTTCTTCCCTTTACCCGAAGCATCAGCTACAGGCCTGATATTCTTGATACCCCTATAAGAGGGGTCGAGAGAGGGAAGAGAAGCCTCTTGATCTACGGTCAAGACCCTGGGCGATCGTTGCTAGGCTGTCACAACGGCCCTAGCGGCCTTCACCCTGCAGCTTTCGGGGTTCGTTACGGGGAGGCACCTTGCAAAGAAGAAGGACAAGAATCAGAATTCAAAACATATCACTTCAGTCAAATCAAAGGATGATGGTTATAAGCTCACAATGAGCCAAGCCCCAAGATCTTGAAGGATGGAGTTATACTCCACTTCATATCCATGTATCTCTTGATACCACGGAATGGATTTGATCTTCCTGATGGCCGCCTCGTCTTCTCTGGATAAGGGAAGGCCCCGGTTACTTTCGGACGAAGAAGTAAACCTCCTCCAGGGGGTCGAGAAGTTAAGATCTGATGGAGGCGCTCGACAGAAAAAGTATCGTTCGCGCCATCTTTTGTGGTTAGAAGGGCAAGTTCCTTTGACAAGGATGCTGCCCCTCCAATCAAGTTCAGCCTTATTGCGTTTGGAAAGAAAGACCCATCCGGGAGGATGGGAGATAGAAAGAACATGAAAATGTACAAAAAGAGAAGGAGATGGCGTAATGCCAAGCTCAAAACACAAACCCAAGAAGCCGACGATGAGACGCCAGCTATTGGGGAGGAGCATTCCGGGACAAATGTTCCAGTGATTCAAAACTGCGGAGAACAAAGGATTAAAAAAGGGAAAGCGAACCCCGCTTTCCAGTGCATCTATATATAGAGAAAATTCACCCGAAAGGGATGAATCAACCCTCTCATCAGGATTGGGAGCCCTAACTTGATATGAGGAAGGAAGATCAAAATCTTGGACAGCTGAAAGAAGGGTTTCTCCATTGTAAATGGAAGGAACAGAGCCAGGTCCACCATTGGACCCGGAGGTTTGAGGCTGCCTAGAAGACTCGACAATCTTGGAAGATCCAGACTCGAGAAGGACAGGAGAAGTTTCGGTTTTTCTTTCAAAACCTTTTTTGAGAAACTTCGGCGAACTCCTGCGAGAGGACGGTTAGGGTTTTGTTATCACTATCCGACTGTTCGGGAGCAGGAGAAGCAAAAGCATCACTGCTATCACCAACATAGGGTACTAAAGAAGCCCTATCGTCCGCCATTACTCGTTTCAAGATAAACTACAAACAGAAAAAGACCAAGAAACTTACTGATTCGGTGAGACGGAAGCTTGAGAGCGAGGAAGGCGCGAAGCGAACAACAAAGGTTCAAATTCCAGACAGAGAAGAATGAAACCTACGAAGACAACGAACCGCTTTTAAAACTCCCGCACGAGTGTTCGGGAATCTGAACGATCGAGATTGATTCAAAATCAACGATCAAGATTGAAAGACGTTTTGAAAGTTTGAACTCACGAATCCGAAATAGGCGTTCGGAAACCGTCGCTTGGATGACGTGAGCCACGACAGATCAACTGCAACGAGGCATGTGGCCTTACACTCACAACGCTCGAGGAAAAGTGACCACGGCATTAAATGTGATATGACATTTAATGAGGCACGCAGAGATCATCACCTGACGACGAACCCAGTTAAAAACCAAGCCCTCGGGATCGACCGAACGCTTGGTCTGGGGGGCTCGTGATATGGAGAGTTTATGATCAGACCGGATTCATACCTAGTCCGACCCTCGACCCCGGTCGAGACGGAGAAAACCGAATCGCTCCTGAGCGAACCGGATCCGGAAGATGGCTTGCTGAAGAAGAAAGCTTATTCGGCTGCAAGCGTGCCCTAATCTTACTTATGGATTAGGGTAATCACCCTGATGACAGCAGACTCAAACTGACGGCTGCGGATAATCATCATCAAAGGGATAACTATCGCATAACCTAACGATTATCTCAGGAGTCCTCTGCTAGCCCAAACTAGTAGAAGTCTATCGCTCAACGGATCTAACTGATGAGATCCAACGACTACCCGAAGAAGGCTCAAGTGCATCCAACGAAGGAGATTCGAAGGTACACTCTATATAAACCTCACTACCATACAAGGTGAGGGACGGATCAATCGATCAAAAAGAATACTATCTGAGACTCAGGTTCAGATACATACTGATAGACCTAAACTATCAGCGATATGCTATCTAGATCACCTTTCCCGTTTCTTCATTCATTAGCTCTGTGCTTCTAGCAGAGCCGTTTGTGATTAAGTTTATCAACTGACTTAGCCTTCGGAGGTGGACTCCCGACCCCAGCGGTCAGGCCACATCTGACGCTTTCGTTTTGCAGGACATCACGTGGAGATCCAAGGGCTGAGTAGATTTTGGACGCATCACATACACAATGGATATCCCAACATATAGAAAGATAAACATATAAACATGATCAATTGAATAAGAAACTTACATGAATAAGACCTAATATACTTGAGGTACTTACAACAATAATATTATAATAAGAAAATATAAGAACAACAGTGAACCCATGAAATTCCCAAATGAGAAACTAAGATTCCTGCAATCTATGTTAATATGGAAACAATTGTCCTTACCTTAATTAGCTTCGAAGAAATTCTTAAGGAACAAGAGATCAAGTCCAGAGTTTGCAAATAAACCCTAAACAATGATAAATACAACATTAGGAAAAGACCCTAGATGATTAGAGGTCAAACGGATCAAATTGGACGAAGAAAACCAAAAACTGTCAGCCCTGGTAGCTTAGTCCAATCGACTAGGTGAACGAACGCAGTAAAATTCAGAATTTTGATCCAAAACTCATCTTCCGGGATTCAAAACACTTCAAAATTTCAAAGGAATAATATGAATAGTAATCTAAGACTAACTAGCATAGATTAGATACCAACAATGATAAAAAAAAAAAAAAAAAAAACAATACTTACTAATTTGATCAAAAAACATAGTTTTCAATGAAAACAAACCATGGATTCAAAAGAGGAAGTAGAGAGAACAAGGATTCACTCTAGATGAATATCAATAGTAGATCAGGGACAAAAACTAATATGAGAATGGGTCTATCATGCTAGGGAATTCAAAACAATAAGATTAAATCATGCCTTCATGAAGAATACTATGATCTGTTCTAAAAATCAAGTACGGAGATCATAGCATCATTGGAATGAATGGAGATTCATTCTCAACTTTGGAGATTGTAGAAGAGGTGTTTGCAAGGATGCAATACATTTTTCATAATCACATCAATAGGATTAGATCAATACAATAATAAATCAATGAGAAGTATAAAAGATTACTAACCTTAATGATGAACAAGAGATGAAGAACTTGAGATCTTGCAAGAGTCTTTCAAAAACACCAAGGAGAGGCTTTGAGAGAAGCTTCCCACGTTCTCTAGAGGTTTTAGAAACAAAAGAGGCTAAGAAACACGAAGTCCTATTAAATAGAGCATCAAAACCCTAAACAGAAGATCTTCACAGATCCTGTCAACAGCTGATCAATTGGCCAGTCGACCAAGCCTGACAGCAAGGCCAAAACAAGGACTTCAAGACCCAAACCTCTTCAAATTCAAATGGGCTTCTCCCAACTCAACAAATGATTCACCTAGCATAGAGGAATTTCTTCAAACCATGTCCAACTAGGCTTCAGGTCCATCAACCAAGCTCTTCTTCATCAAGATGTAGTTTCTTCTCTAACACTGCCAAAGTTTCCAAGTATGGAACACCATCATCAATATCCATAGGTTCTGGGTCAAAAACCATGTCTTCCACTGCAATGGCCCATAGTTGCCTTCTTCCTTCACTTCGGGTCTTCGGACCTACAAACATCAGGGTTTTCGGGTTAGGGTTAGGGCTGGATATCACATGTATAAAGGGCATAAAGGTGCAGGAGGCCCCTGCCACTGCAATCTCTAGTGCGGGGTCACAAATTACGCAGCCTAGCCCTGCTTTCACAAAGAGGTTGCTAGTAGAATTTTTTTATATTTTTGTGTCTGAATAGTAATCCATTAAACATGATTGTTTGATTATCCATCCAGCCATAAACATGATTGTTATCCATCCAACCTCATTGAGAAGCCAGACAAGAAGTTCTGGTTGAACCTATGATGGCTTGATTTGACCTATTCCATTGCTAAATGTTTGTTCTGTCTGGTTTTAATCAGTTTAAGATGATTGTTCAATTAAATGATACTATGATCCATCCACCCTCAACGAGAAACCAAATAAGAAGATATTGGTTGAACCTTAACTTGTTGGTTTGATCCAACCAGTTCTTTCGCTAGATGTACATTAAGTCTGGTTCTTAATTAACTAGGCTGTCCTGTTTGTCCTCTTTATTTTCTTTTTGCAGGATTGGGAGTTAATTAGTGACTTAGAGTTGATGCTTGTACACTACCTACCCTAGGCTGACATAGACCAATCTATGTGACCTGATGGAAATGAATTGCATCTAGTTTGATTTATGTTGAAAATTTGTTGAGGAATATCTACGAACAGTTAAAAGGTTGTTGTAATCACAATACTTCTTCCAGAGCTGAAACATACCAAAGGTACTTTCTTTAAAGTATTTAGACACCCCGATTTGTGCAATACGGGTTCCAAATGTGTCTTCACCCCAAGATCAATCAGCCCAAACCTTTAAGGTTGCACCCCAGAAAGGTTACTTAAGGTGTAATCAAGTTATGATCACTTCTTAATAGAATAATAATAGGGGGAGAGAGAGAGAGAGAGAGAGAGAGAGAGAGAGAGAGAGAGAGAGAGAGAGAGAGAGAGACGAAATTCAGTGTAAAAAATGAACTTGAAAATAGTTTTATATAGAGCCCCAAAGGCTATGGGTGAAAGGGTAAGGTAACCTCTCTTTGTGAGGGTACCTATTCAGGTGAACTCCCTATAAGGAAGGTACCTATCTAGCTGACCTACCTAAAGGAAAGTGTCTCTCTAATGGCATCTCACGCTTTCACCCATCTATATATATAACCATGTAAGGCTAGGTCACAACAGGGTTTAGGCTTGGTTTGCGTCGCATAGGGTTCAATCCTTAACCTCAAAGTATATTACATAGGTCCTTATTATATATAAACGAGATAATCAGCTCCGCTTAGCCCGATGTGGGAATAAAGTTTCTACTATAAAAACCATAAAATAAAAGACACAATCAAAACATATTTTTATATAAAAATATAAAATAATAAACATAAAGTTTTAAACATATTTACAACAATTTATAGTTTAGTTGGATACTTTATTTTGCAGTCTATTTTGTAATTATTTTTTGTTGAATATATTGATTACTTATCCTAAACAAGATGTCATGAAAGATACCACGTCCTAAATACACACTATATAGGCGTTGTTCAAAGTTCAAACATTCCATTCCTAATACCATGTCTCAAGTTTGAAGGTATAGGTCTGATTTGTGTTACTTTTCCCTTTATTTATTATTTTTCTCCATATCTAGGGAGGAGAATCTACAGGTTGATTCAATCTTATCCATGGTGCTCTCCTAAAATTAATGTAAAATGGAAACAGGGGGAAATCGGAAAAAAGAAACCCAAACTGAATATTCATTTAGGTTGAAGCTGGGAAACCCTAATTTCATTCTCTTTATGTTTCTCTGCTCTCTTACACGTGTATGCGTCATGTTTGCTATGTTGGTAGAATATCTGAGGTGGCGGCATATTCCATCTGCAGCTCTTCATCCCTCTTTGTTTGCTTCTACTTTGGTATTATGAAGTTAGCTTTTTATAGCCATCAATATATCAAATCAATCTTTTTAAGTATTTAATTTCAATTTCAATTGGTAAAATTCAGGAATGAAGAAGGATCTTAATAAAGAATCTGAGGAACAAATTCACTTAGACATAGAGGTTGCAAACAACTTCATTCAACTGAATTGAGCAGCAAATGCAGAAGAAGGAAATGAGATGCAGAGCAATAATAACAACAAAGACAACCTCATTCAACTGAATGGATCATCAAATGCAGAAGTAGAAAATGAGATGGAGAGTAATACTAACAACAAAATGAAAAGACAATTTCGATGTATTGCTTCCATATATGAAGGGACTGAACTACCAGACCTATCAGTGGTACCAATAAGAAGAAGACAAGTGAAGAGGGAAAGAAAATTTGTGTTTGGCATTTATATTTATGTTGGTAAGACCAGTTAAATTCTTACTTAGTTATGCTTTCGTAATTTTGTAACATGTATTCTAGAATTATATAGATTATAGATACATGCATGCAGCATTCCATTAATGGAATAATGTTTTGATGTTTTCGTCATTTGCTTTCTTTATTGTTAAAATGTATTACAAGATAAATCAATCATGGCTTTCACCTATTTCCCAAAGAAGAGTGCAGTTCAACACTTCTTCCCTTGAGCTCCTGATGGAATCAATCAATTCAATATAAATTCTGAAAACGAGATCGTATGTTTGGACCTTTATGGGTTGTTACCGGAAGCGCAAAAAAAGCTTTGTGTTCAACATGAATGGAGCAAACATGTGAAAGAGAAAGGGTTGAAGGTGAATGATACTTTTATTTTCTATGAGGTTTACTCCAGAAGAATATCAACGGAGGATAAGTGGATTACAACTGGACATATATTTTTTTTTTATCACTCATAAGAAGAAAAATGGAGAACCTGTAGAGACGTACCATAAGATGAAATTATGGTAAGTGTTTTTGTATTTCTTAGCTACCATTGTTTTAAATATTTGTACATTTCTAACTTATTTAACATTTGTTTGTAGGAAGCACTCACCCAAGAGAAGAATGATCCCTATGAATTGAAAGGATAAAGATAACAAGGGCTTTATGATTACAGAAGAATTGGGCAAGCACTCCCCAGAGAAGAATTGGGCAAGATACCAAGGGATTTCAAATAAATTTATCAAGTGATGGTAAAATTGTAAAAGCAAATTTGAAACAAATGGAAACTTGACGGTGTTAATTGTGGAGGGGGATTTTGAAAGGTTTCAATTTTGAGGGGGTTGCGTCGAGTTTCCAATTGAAATGGAGGAGGCCCATGTAAAAACTTCTTATGTATTTAATCTTTAGGAATACTTCTATTCACTCACTCAAAAAACTAAACAAGCTTAGACATCTTCACAAGAGCGCGGACATCTAGCTTAAGTTCATACGCTTTCGTCTGAATGTGGAAGTCTATGGTATTTTTTGTTAAGGCAAAGCTAAGGAACTTATGTTTGGGCCATAATTTTTGTCTTGGTTGTTTATGGCAGTGTCCATGAGTGCACGCTTTCTCTTTAAAGATGGACAGGAATAAATTTTAATGAATCCCAAGACTTCATTGACTTGTAAAGATTGAGAAAAACATTGGAATCAGTTCTTGTTATGGACTAAGGATGTAAACAGATAGCCAAAATCTACTAGGGGTTTTAATTTCCCAAAAAAAAAAAAGAGTAGGGGTTTTGTTTCTTAAAAAGTTAAACAAAGGTTTTCATAACACTAACATTATGCTTCCAAATCCAACCATAAGTAGTTCTCTTTTTGAATTGGTCAACACTCATCAGAATTATTATTATTATTATTATTATTATTATTATTATTATTATTATTATTATTATTATTATTATTATTATTATTATTATTATTATTATTATTATTATTATTATTATTATTATTATTATTATTATTATTATTATTATTATTATTATTATTATTATTATTATTATTATTATTATTATTATTATTATTATTATTATTATTATTATTATTATTATTATTATTATTATTATTATTATTATTATTATTATTATTATTATTATTATTATTATTATTATTATTATTATTATTATTATTATTATTATTATTATTATTATTATTATTATTATTATACCCCTGGTATCAGAGCCATGAAGGCGTGGTGTATGATTAGAACAACTCCGGTGTAACCCAAGCTTTCTTCGTGTAAGTCCGGTTACCCTCACCAATGCTCCGGTTACCCTTCTCCTTGTAACCTTATCTTTTCATCAATGCATTCTCATTTTCATCTATGCATGAAAGGGATGGCTCTGCCGACCTTTCTTTTATTTTTCTTGCATCATTTGCATATGGTCGAATTATCGCCTAAATTTCTTTCTGTTACGCATTTATTTTCATTATTGCTTTAAAATTCTTTATTTTTCTTGTATCATTTTCTTATGGTCGGTTATACCACCTAAGATTTTCTTTTAATTCTGTTATGCATTTCCTACTTATCATTTCTTTCATTCCTTTACCTTTTGTCCTATAATTTCCTTCCGCATATTTTTCATTATGCCAAATATTGTTCATATTTTGTTCCATTCTTTTTAGTTTGGTATATTGATGGCTGGATTTTCCGCCTGTTGACTTACTGTTTTGTTTATATGCTTTTGAAATCCATACTTTTATTTTCTTTCTTTTAATTTTCTTCCTAATAGTTTGGCTAGGGTATCCGAGAAGTAAAAAAGACCGTCATGGTATGATTCCTAGAGGTGAGGCAGAAGGTGTGTAAGTCCTCTTTTGTGCTAGGTCTTAGTGACGGGTGAAGACTTCTCTAAGTGGACCCCTTTCTTTTAGGTTGGAAAGAGAGAGCTTGAAAAAAATGAGTGTGTTTTCCCGAAGCATGTCTTCAACAACTGTGAACCAGCAGGAGACCAATTTGGCTTCCAATATCCTTAACCAAGAAGAATTGAATAATGACTTTGACCAATCCTTGGCAGAATGGAGTATGCCCAGAGTACCCAAAAAAGAGATTTACCAACAATCGATCTTCGGTTTTAGAGAAACCATTAAGACCGTTGAACAAACAATTCGTGTTTCTTCTGAATTGGAAGAAATCCCTCTTCTGCGAGAAGCAAACAATTCTCAACCTTAAACAACGGGTATAATTACATCCATTTTGGATGTGTCCAAATAGCAATTAAGCCTCTCCACCGTGAAGGGTTAAACACTTCCCTCATTTTGGCCCTTAGAGACCAAAGATTTACCCAATTTCAGGATTCCCTGTTAGAAGCGGTCGAGACAAGTCTTTGTCGAGGACCAATCTTCTTTAACCATTTCCCAAATCTAACAATATCCCTTGATGATAAAAACATTTTGGATTCATTAGTTGTTAACCTCCAAACCAGTGGTTACGACATGAAGCCTGGATCCATACCAATTTCCTTAGTTTACAGAATTCAATACAAGGTTATGAAATCTGTAGCCCCTAAGGCCCTTAAGAAATCCACCAGAGGACGAACGGAGTTCTTTGAAGGCTTTGATTGCCAATCAAGAACGATTCAACCCAAGTACGTTCGTTGGGAAGAGGTTAGTTTTCCCGCACAATGGACCTTTCAGGCTGTGCAGCCTCAAGTCAGACCTGCCTCTACCATTGCATCAATAACCCAAGACCAATCTGATTTGGTAACAATGTCTTTTGACCGAATGAACCTTTCCAGTAGGTTACACGGTGAATCCTCACAGTCTATCAAATATCATCAACCATCCAGAGCTTCCTGCTCAAGCATTCCTTCGGACTCTTGTAGTCTAAGGTCTGAACCTACTATCAGGCTCAGCAACCTTGTTACCAACAACCAAATTACCCATGGTGTTTACACCAAGGAGACCAATATGAACAATCTGAGGACAGCCAAGCTGACCCAGGGTCACCGACTCCTTCGGCTATGGAAGTTCCCCCGAGGAATTCTTCATTAATGATGATTATGTCTGATCGACCTTTCTCGATCGATAAAGATTTGCTCTGGCAAGACTTTAGTAGCCCTGACAATGCCCTTAGGAAAGATTGGTTTAACGATAAATTTAACCTTTCTGAAAAAATTCAGATTCGTGATGCTTGGTATCATGACATGGAACAATACAAAATTAATATGAGATTCTTTGTCTGGTTTGCCTCTTATCCTGAGGAACATCAGATAGATTATCCATGGAATAATAGAACCATAAATCAAACGATTTACCCTTTCAAGAATTGCCTCGACAACAGAACCAACGAAACAATAACCTCTGACCATCCCCCAGAGGACCAAATCATATTAAAAATTGAAAGTATAGATGCTTTAGCTGCCCCTTTTAAAAACAAAGAAGGCCTTAAAGATGGAAGTCTTAAAAATATTGAACAATTAAGCAGATCTGAAATGCTTAACAAGATTGAATCCCGTTTAAGCAACCTCATCATTCTTGATACTATCTTGCAACACCAGCGAAAGCTTCTGCCTCCAATACCATTCACCGGATCAAAGCGATTCAGGATGCATTTGATTCTAGATCTGATTCAAGTGTGCCCATCACTGAGTCATTCCATGAAATCAATACTGATAACACCAATACCTATCATTACCCTCGAATAACAAATAGCTTTTGTAAGTATAAAGATAAGTATCGGAAACGACACAAACCCTTTACACCTTACAATCGAAACAACAATACCAAAGCCTTAAACAATAAGCATACCAAGCCATTAAACAATACCATCAATATGATCCAAAATAAGGACATTACTACTCATAATCCTCACCATACTACACACACCCAGGATTTAGACGATCAAACTTTGCAAACAACAACTAATGACCTCAAGAGTGAAGTTAAACTGCTCAAAAGGGAACTTGTCTTCCTTAAAAAGCAACTTCCTAACAATCCCACCAATACTACCCTGCCTTGTGTCCCTAATCCGAACCAACTTATCAATAACATCCATTCCCAACAATGGCATGTTGAGGTTAATCTCATCATCAATAAATCATTTAAACTTTCAACCATTGCCTTAGTGGATACTGGTGCAACCTCCAATTGTATCAAAGAAGGACTTGTCCCTACCCAATATTATGAGAAAACCACCCATAGACTTTCTGGTGCCAATGGCCAAAGTCTAGGTGTCAATTATAAATTGTCAAATGTCCATATTTGCACCAATCAAATATGTCTTCGACAAGTCTTTATCCTTGTCAAAGATATCATCACCAATGTCATCCTTGGACAACCATTCCTAGAAATGATTAAACCCTTCACTGTGTCTAACAAGGGGATTTCAACCAAAATCCAAGGTAAACAAATTTTCTTTGCTTTCTTACGAGAATCTCAAGCTCGTGAAATAAGCCAAATCAATCATATCCAAGCCAAAGAACACCAGCTCCAATTTCTACAAAATGAAATCACCTACAAATGTACTGAAGAGCGTTTGTCTGAACCATTTATCCAAAAACAAATCCAACATTTCAAAAATATCTTTGAAAATGAGCTCTGTTCTGAATTCCTGATGCCTTTTGGCATCGAAAGCAACACATTGTCAGACTACCTTACATCAAAGGCTTTTCTGAAGCTCAAATACCAACAAAGGCCCGTGCTGTCCAGATGACTCACGAGTTACAGGAGGCATGTAGAACCGAAATCAATGATTTATTACGTAAAAGGCTAATCGGCCCCAGTAAATCCCCCTGGAGTTGTGCAGCATTTTATGTCAATGGTCCAACTGAACAAGAGAGGGGTACCCCTCGACTTGTTATCAATTACCAACCTTTGAACGAGGTTCTCGAATGGATTCGGTATCCTATTCCAAACAAAAAGAACCTCCTTCAAAAAATACACCAAGCAACCATCTTCTCCAAGTTTGATATGAAGTCTGGATTTTGGCAAATCCAAGTTCACGAACAAGATAGGTACAAGACCGCTTTTACTGTTCCCTTTGGCCATTACGAATGGAAAGTAATGCCCTTTGGCCTTAAAAATGCCCCAAGTGAATTTCAGAATATTATGAACAACATCCTCAATCCTTACCAACACTTCACTCTGGTCTACATCGATGATGTCCTCGTGTATTCCAAATCCATTGAAGAACATATCAAACATTTAAACAAATTTCATCAAATCATGAAAAATAATGGATTAGTCATTTCTCTAAGGAAAATGGAACTATTCCAAACAAAGATCCGATTTTTAGGTCACAACATTCACCAGGGAACCATTGTCCCCATTGACAGGTCTTTAGCCTTTGCCGACAAATTCCTTGATCTTATCCTTGACAAAACCCAACTGCAGAGATTCTTGGGAGCCTTGAACTATGTTAGGGATTTCATCCCACAAATTGGATCCCATTGTGAGCCGCTTTATTCTCGACTCAAGAAAAATCCAACGCCGTGGTCACCGAACCATACCAAGGCTGTCCAAACCATCAAACACCTGGTCAAGGCTATACCATGTCTTAGCCTTGCCAATCCTGACCTTCCCAAAGTCGTTGAAACTGATGCTTCTGAACTAGGTTACGGAGGTATCCTCAAACAGACTGATCAAGGGAAAGAAGTACTTGTCCAATACACCTCTGGAGTTTGGAATCCGGCCCAGAAAAATTACAGTACTATTAAAAAAGAAATTTTATCCATTGTTTTATGCATTCAAAAATTTGAAACGGATTTACTTAATCAGAAATTTTTAGTACGTGTTGATTGTAGTGCTGCAAAACAAGTATTGAAAAAAGATGTTCAAAACATTGCTTCAAAACAAATTTTTGCTCGCTGGCAAGCATTATTGTCCAGTTTTGATTTTGACATTGAGCATATCAAAGGAGAATTCAATTCCATCCCTGACTTCCTAACCCGTGAATTCTTACAGGGATGCAAAACTACCAATACTCCATCTTTCGATACCATCCAATAAATCCCCTCTTTGACCGGGACTGTTTAACGATTGTCTTTTCCACCATTCTTGAGAAATGTTAACCATCAGACATCTTCGCAAGTGGGCTCGTATCTATGAAGCCCGTATTAATGAGACCTCCCAGGAGATTCAGCGAATCCTTGCAAGAACTGGTTGGTCCAATTTTGATCTTGGTAATTATCAACGTCTTGTTTCTGATCTCATCCGATGTCGTCGGCTCCTAAGCCAAACACGGAACCGATTAAGGATGTATACTGCATGACTCTTTATCATTCAAGGCCTTCTGCCTGAACAATCCTTCCAGTTCCCAGGATGCGAAGATGGGAAACCGTTAACCATAACGGCATCAAAGAATGGTCCGTAAGCCGTGACGGTAATATCGGCACCCTTTTTCCCAGGGTAAAATATGGGTTACCGTTACTATTCCGGCCCTGAATAGTCTGACGTGTCCTGTCAGTAAAAGGGCAACCGGTTCATCATTCTGGTTTAAGAATGGTCCAGCCAATATCCGGCTTGGTCAAATTGGATAAACTCAACCAGCCAAAACCCGGCTCAGCCAAATTGGGTTAAACAAATTGAACCAGACCAATAGGGAAAACAGTGTCGATGACACATGGAATGCCCTGGAATGGTTCATCATCTATAATTTCTACATCCAACGGTTCAAGATGAAGATTTGCATCCAATGGTGTAAAACAAGCTTACCAAATCATGGCAACATCAACGGTGCAAGATGAAGATCTGCATCCAATGGTGTAAAACAAGCTTATCAAATCAATGCAACATCAAGGGTCAAGAATCAAGCCTCCAATCGGACGGTCAAGGTTGAAAGGAATCTTATCCCACCAACCTTATCTTCACTTTATCCTTGAAGATTGCTAGCAATCCAAAAAGACTTAATCATGGCCATCAATCTTGATTTCATGGCATCCGACGGATGACCATCTTCTACAAAGACCCTCCTTCTTCTATAAATTGAAGGGTGCTCTCAAAGGAGAGGAGGTTGCTTTTTTTGCAAGATTAGAGAGTTCAGAGGAGTGCTCCTCTAGGAATAGGATTTCTTCCCCCTTCCCCTCTCTCGTATCATCTTGTAATGGTTGTAACAATCTTTGTAACAATGTCCTTCACCACAAAAAAAAAAAAATTTTTTTTTCTCTTTTTTCTTTTTTTTTTTTTTTTTTTTTGTTGTAAAATTTTTGTAACAATGTCCTTCACCACAAAAGATCCTAATCTACCCCTGGTATCAGAGCTTTTGTCCTAGGAATTTAAAAGCTCTGATACCAGGGGTAGATTAGGATCTTTTGTGGTGAAGGACATTGTTACAGCATTGTTACAACCATTACAAGATGATACAGAGAGGGGAAGGGGGAAGAAATCCTATTCCTAGAGGAGCACTCCTCTGAACTCTCTAATCTTGCAAAGAAAGCAACCTCCTCTCCTTTGAGAGCACCCTTCAATTTATAGAAGCAGGAGGGTATTTGTAGAAGATGGTCATTCGTCGGATGCCATGAAATCAAGATTGATGGCCATGATTAAGTCTTTTTGGATTGCTAGCAATTTTCAAGGATAAAGTGAAGATAAGGTTGGTGGGATAAGATTCCTTTCAACCTTGACCGTCCGATTGGAGGCTAGATTCTTTTAACCTCGACCGTCCGATTGGAGGCTTGATTCTTGACCCTTGATGTTGCATTGATTTGATAAGCTTGTTTTACACCATTGGATGCAGATCTTCATCTTGCACCGTTGATGTTGCCATGATTTGGTAAGCTTGTTTTACACCATTGGATGCAAATCTTCATCTTGCACCGTTGGATGTAGAAATTATAGATGATGAACCATTCCAGGGCATTCCATGTGTCATCGACACTGTTTTCCCTATTGGTCTGGTTCAATTTGTTTAACCCAATTTGGCTGAGCCGGGTTTTGGCTGGTTGATTTTATCCAATTTGACCAAGCCGGACATTGGCTGGACCATTCTTAAACCAGAATGATGAACCGGTTGCCCTTTTTACTGACAGGACACGTCAGACTATTCAGGGCCGGAATAGTAACGGTAACCCATATTTTACCCTGGGTAAAAGGGTGCCGATATTACCGTCACGGCTTACGGACCATTCTTTGATGCCGTTATGGTTAACGGTTTCCCATCTTCGCATCCTGGGAACTGGAAGGATTGTTCAGGCAGAAGACCTTTTGCCTTTGCCGGTGACATTGGTGGTATTCTTAGGACGTCCGCGTCCTCTCCCGCGTTTGCTTGTCACACGAACAAAGGGGGATGAAGCAACAGACTCTGCGAGAAGATCATCTTCATCATCTTCATCTTCATCCGCTGGATCCTGAGCATATTGTCCAATGTGGCAGTGATGCATCAGAGAATCACTGATGGATTGGTCATATTCTTCTTCCTCGTCTTCTTCATCAAGAGCTGCAATTTGGGCTTCGAGCAAAGCCTGTTTAGCCAAGAGTTTGGCTTTCCTGCTGCTAGTAGATGAGGTTTGGGAAGTTGTTGGTATTGGTTCAAGGCCCGTCAGGGACTTAATGAGGGCCGGAATGCTACATTTGGATGTGTCGCAATTGTCCCACCATTTAATATGGTAAGACCGTGCTAGACACGGAATTGTCCATTCGTTGTCAAGTGCAGTTTTGGTGGCTGCACTAGATTGTTCAGCAATGAGATATTCCCAGTACATTATCCATGCCAGCTTGCAATGGACAAAGAACCTGAGTAGGTCCGGTGTTGTTGGGCAGGTCGTTGTATGCTGGCAAAAGACAGTGAAGGCTTCTGCCACAGAATTTGGTAGGATTGCTTCAAGTGGTCCCATAGTTGCCCACCACTGGTTGAACCAGTAAGGGAATGTCGTGTGCACAGGGAATTTATGTGCGAAGCAGAAGAACCAAGAATGGCGGTTTGCTTTATTTTGAAAGAAGAATGCATGGTGCCATGCATCAATATAATCAAAATAATGATATTGGTTGGGTTGGTATGCAGAGTTGGAGAAAGTCCGACACTGAAGTGGTGCGGCACCCCATTCTTCAGGTGTGAGAACTTTGAGAATAATAATAGTGGTGTGAGTCACCAATGAGGGGTCATTTCTATCCATTGTTTGCTTCCAGATGACAGACTCAGTGTCAACTAGGATGTATTCATAGTATTCTTGGGATTTCCCTGGGTTGGTGGAGTAATAGTCCCAGCCTTGCCAGAAGAGTCTACGGGCAATGGTTAGGGCATCGTTGTTCTTGGCCCAAGAGGGTTCAATTGCTAAGAGCGTTGGTATGAAGGGTCGGGTAATGTATTGACTTTTCCCGGAGGTGGTTGAGGTGTTGGTTCGGGATCGGGTAGTCATTGTTGTTTGAGTTGTTTCAGGCACAAGAGAGGTAGTACCTGTGGGCTTGGAGCTGGCACCAGCAACAATGTGAGAGTATGGTTTGTTTGAGGCAACGATGGCCTGGGTGTTGTTCTTGGCTGCAGAAGAGGAGTCTTGGGCAGACCTGTTGCCATAAGAGGTCTTTTGTTTGATGGCAGTGTTGGAAGAGGTGGTTTGAGGGGTAGCCATGTTGGGAGTGTACTGATTCCTCGGAAAATTGAGGTATAAATAGGTCAGGAATGCAATGATGATGCGATGATGCGTTGTCTTTGTTGTAAACAAATGATGCAAATTTTGAAATTTGTAAAGGTGGAAAATGATTTTGAATTTGGTTAATTGCCGAAAAAGCAATGGTTTTTAATTGATTGATTTGAGAAATCTGGGATTTTTCCAAGAATTCAAAAAATATTTCTTTTCCTTGAATGTTGGTGGTTATTCCAGTATCAGTTACAGTAAATGGTTTAATCATTTCAAGAAATGGTTGCCCTAAGATGACATTGGTAATGATATCTTTAACAAGGATGAACACCTGCCTAAGACGTATTTGGTTGTTGTGAATGCAAACGTGTGATAATTTGTAATTGACACCGAGACTCTGGCCATTAGCACCAGAAAGTCTATGGGTAGTCTTTTCATAGAATTGAGTAGGGACGAGTCCCTCCTTGATGCAGTTAGAAGCTGCACCAGTATCGACGAGGGCAATGGTGGATAGGGTGAAGGAATCACAGATGACGAGATGAACTCGAACATGCCATTGCTGGAAATGGATGCTATTGATTAATTGGTTGAAGTCTTGCTTAGGGACAAAATGGTCAGGTGATTGTTCAGTACTGATGGGAACATATTGTTCAGGGGTTTGAGCCGTAGTTGCTTGTGTGGAAATGTTAGAGAGTTGTCCCCGGAGAAGGTTTAACTCCAGCTTAATTTGGGTGACTTCTTGTTTGAGACCTTTGGTCAGTGTCTCAAGGGTTTGAATTCTATAGTCATTATTTGGGGGAGAAGATATTGAGGGAGTCGGTTTAAACCGATTGTAAATGTTGTTAAGGTTGTAATTGGAATGTTCTGTGGGAATAGGTTGAGGAATCAAGAAGCTTTAACTTGTTCAAGATATTGTTTCTTTAAATCTGGATCCTGAATTTGATCAACAAAATCAAGAAAGAAACTTGGAATAGTTTCATTCCTAATCATATTGATGGTATT
The DNA here is from genome assembly GCF_041222555.1 of Hakea prostrata. Classification (NCBI taxonomy): domain Eukaryota; kingdom Viridiplantae; phylum Streptophyta; class Magnoliopsida; order Proteales; family Proteaceae; genus Hakea; species Hakea prostrata. The sequence continues at coordinate 36,919 of NW_028291169.1, read as the reverse complement.
TGTGGAACATTCACATATTCCAGAACCGTCGTAGGGACAAGTGAAGAGTATGGCTTCAGAATCATCTGAAAGGCTACTCAGATCAGTATTGATGTTATTGATTTCGTGTTCGGAATCAGACGAGCTATCTGGTTCGGCGAACAAATGGAGTATTGAGCTTCGAATTTTTTCATCATCAATTATTAAATTGACCTTTTGTGCCATACGGCAATATTTGGCTAAGTGTTCGACTTTGTTGCATTTGAAACATTTTCCAGTGAAAGTTCTTCTTTGTTCATTTTGTTTGGAATGCTCTTTATTTTTTGTTGGTGGGGTATTTTTACGGTATTTATTGTTGGAGTTGTATTTATGGGATTTATAGTAGGGTTCAGAAGACTTGTATTTTTCATTATTATTGTCTCTATGTTTCCCAAATCTGTGGCTTTTAGTGGATTTTATTGGGGCAAACCCAAATTGTTCACAAAATCCACCTAACTCTTTGCTATAAGCCTTAGATTCCTTGTGTATTTGCTTACGTAATCTCATGTCTGTACACAAGGCCAGTGCTTCCTCATGTATAAGACTAATGATATTCCCGTAAGTAAGGTTATTGTAAGGGATTTCATTGTTATGGTCTTTCCTCAGACGTTGTTTTAATTTCTCAGAAAACATTGTTGGTAATCCTGTGATGAATTTTTCTTTCCAAAAGGATGAATTTGCATCATCTCTGGTTAAAACTTTAGAGATGAAAGTGTCTTTGTACCATTTGAATTGGTGAAGACCCTTGCATTTCAGATTAGATAATTGTTCAGAAGATCTCTCTTTTAAACGAGACGGATCTCCAATAAAATGAATGGTGATGGTGTAAATCAAAGTATTTACAAGATCGGGAATAGGTTGATTATGTTCAAGTAATGGTTCACCAAGATGGGCATTGGTTTGGGTAGCATTTAGGATTCCTAAGTGCTGGGCTGGGGTGAGGATGTGGTCCCACCAACCTTTCAATTGTCCAGTAAAACCTGCTACGAGAAGCATGGCTACAGACTGGTCATTGGTTTCACGGAGCCGATAAGCATTGGCAACCATGGTCATTTCCTGGAGTTTATTGTTGATTTGATAATCAGTTAAACCATCAATGTTCCATTCATAAATGATTCCAGATTGGTATTGGGCCTGGGTCCTTCCTTGTTGCTCAATAAGGAGGTCAGGGAAAGTGGGTCGATGGTAGTAGTGGGCCAGTTGGTGGGTGTTGTTGCTGTTGTCGATGTTGATTTCACGGACTAGCTCGGTGATGGACTCACCTGAGTCAGATCCATAATCAAACCCATCCTGAATCGTTTCGATTCGGTGAGTGGTATTGGAAGCGGATGCTTCTGCAGATCTTGCAGGAGTATCAGGAATGATGAGATTGCTTAAGCGAGATTCAATTTCGTTAAGCATTTCAGATTTGCTTAACTGTTTTGCGTTGATTTTAGGAATTTGGAACGGCTTAAACAGAGGAGTGTTTAAGGATTGTTTTGGTTCAGAAACGGATTTTGGGGTTTCTTTTGGAATTTGCTGGACAAGATTTTCGACTCTAGTTAATTGTTCACCTATTGTTTGAAGATTAGAGTTGGCAAAGTTTAATTGTTCAACAGTTTTAAGACTCCCACCTTTAAGACCTTCTTTGTTTTTAAAAGGGGCAGCTAAAACATCTTCACCTTCAATGTTTAACTTGATTTGGTCCATTGGAGGATGGACAGAGGTTATTGTTTCCTTGGTTCTGTTGACAAGCCATTTTCTGAATGGGTTAATAGTTTGATTTATTGTTCCATTGGTCCATGGATAATCTATGTGATTTTCCTCAGCGTAGGAGGCAAACCAGACAAAAAATCTCATGTTAATTGTGTATTGTTCCATGTCATGATACCAAGCATCACGTATTTGGATTTTTTCAGAAAGATTAAATTTACCGTTAAACCAATCTTTCCTAAGGGCATTGTCGGATGTGCAAAGTCTTGCCGGAGCAAAACTTTATCGATCGAAAAAGGTGGATCGGACAAAATCGTCATTAATGATGAATTCTGGGGAGAACTTCTAATTCGAAGAGACAGGAACTGTTTGTTCTATGGCCTTGATGGTTTCTCTAAGATCAAAGATTAAATGTTGGTGAATTTCTTTGTTGGGGTCTTTGGGCATTCTCCATTCTACCAAGGATTGGTCAAAATCATTGTTCAATTCTTTTTGGTTAAGGATATTAGTAGCCAAATTGGTCTCCTCATTGCTCACAGCTGTTGAAGACATGCTTCGGGAAATCACACTCATATTTTCAAACTCTCTCTTTCCGACCTAAAAGAAAGGGGTCCACTTAGAGAAGTCTTCACCCGTCACTAAGACCTAGCACAAAAGAGGACTTACACACCGTCTGCCTCACCTCTAGGAATCATACCATGACGGTCTTTTTTACTTCTCGGATACCCTAGCCAAACGATTAGGAGGGAATTTAAAAGAAAGAAAATAAAAGTATAAATTTCAAAAGCATATAAACAAAACAAGAAGCTAATAGGCGGAAAATCCAGCCATCAATATACCAAACTAAAAAGAAAGGAACAAAATATGAACAATATTTGGCATAAAGAAAAATATGCGGAAGGAAAATTATAGGACAAAAGGTAAAGAAATGAAAGAAATGATAAGCAGGAAATGCATAACAGAATTTAAAAGCAATAATGAAATGGAAATTATTATTATTATTATTATTATTATTATTATTATTATTATTATTATTATTATTATTATTATTATTATTATTATTATTATTATTATTATTATTATTATTATTATTATTATTATTATTATTATTATTATTATTATTATTATTATTATTATTATTATTATTATTATTATTATTATTATTATTATTATTATTATTATTATTATTATTATTATTATTATTATTATTATTATTATTATTATTATTATTATTATTATTATTATTATTATTATTATTATTATTATTATTATTATTATTATTATTATTATTATTATTATTATTATTATTATTATTATTATTATTATTATTATTATTATTATTATTATTATTATTATTATTATTATTATTATTATTATTATTATTATTATTATTATTATTATTATTATTATTATTATTATTATTATTATTATTATTATTATTATTATTATTATTATTATTATTATTATTATTATTATTATTATTATTATTATTATTATTATTATTATTATTATTATTATTATTATTATTATTATTATTATTATTATTATTATTATTATTATTATTATTATTATTATTATTATTATTATTATTATTATTATTATTATTATTATTATTATTATTATTATTATTATTATTATTATTATTATTATTATTATTATTATTATTATTATTATTATTATTATTATTATTATTATTATTATTATTATTATTATTATTATTATTATTATTATTATTATTATTATTATTATTATTATTATTATTATTATTATTATTATTATTATTATTATTATTATTATTATTATTATTATTATTATTATTATTATTATTATTATTATTATTATTATTATTATTATTATTATTATTATTATTATTATTATTATTATTATTATTATTATTATTATTATTATTATTATTATTATTATTATTATTATTATTATTATTATTATTATTATTATTATTATTATTATTATTATTATTATTATTATTATTATTATTATTATTATTATTATTATTATTATTATTATTATTATTATTATTATTATTATTATTATTATTATTATTATTATTATTATTATTATTATTATTATTATTATTATTATTATTATTATTATTATTATTATTATTATTATTATTATTATTATTATTATTATTATTCTTATTATTATTATTATTATTATTATTATTATTATTATTATTATTATTATTATTATTATTATTATTATTATTCTTATTATTATTATTATTATTATTAATATTATTATTATTCTTATTATTATTATTATTATTATTATTATTATTATTATTATTATTATTATTATTATTATTATTATTATTATTATTATTATTATTATTATTATTATTATTATTATTATTATTATTATTATTATTATTATTATTATTATTATTATTATTATTATTATTATTATTATTATTATTATTATTATTATTATTATTATTATTATTATTATTATTATTATTATTATTATTATTATTATTATTATTATTATTATTATTATTATCATTATCATTATCATTATTATTATCATTATCATTATCATTATTATTATCATTATTATTATCATTATTATTATCATTATTATTATCATTATTATTATCATTATTATTATTATTATTATCATTATCATTATCATTATTATTTATTGGACTAAATTATTGCCAAACTATAATTATAAGGACTCGCATAATACAAGACATATTCAAACCCAACTATATCTTCCTAGAAATTCTAGGAGGGTGTTGAGTATGATTCAGTGCTCACTAGTGTTTGCAAACTAGATCTATCTATTCGACTTAAACCATGCCAGGCCCTATCCTATTTTCATTGATAATCCCACGTGGGGATGAGAAGCAATCAAGGTACATCTTTTGTAAAGAAAATGCTGGAAGTTGACAATCACTCCAATGTTAATCCTATACCTCCTCTCTCCTGATCTCTCCAGTTGAAAGTCAAATATTTTAAACGCATTTTCTATGAAAATAGACATGACTGAGAGCAGTTCAAATGACGAACTCATAAGTACCGAGACGTGCTGTCAGCCTCTCGTTAGGATTTGTAGATTGATCTTTATAGTGATTGTCATGTCTTACAAAATTTGCTTTACAGAGGATACACTTTAAGCCATTAAAGCATCTTCTCCCTGCATTACATTAATTGTGAAAATAGGCAAGGGCCTGGGGTGTTCGTGTTTGACTAAAACATGTAGATTGCAAACTCTTAGCATCAAAATAGCCGATACCCATTCTTGGAAGCTGTAGGATGACAATTATAGGGATTACCATCATCTTCTAGCATTTTCTTTCATGAAAAACACGTTCAAACATGAATCCAACAATTCCCTAGAAGGAAATATCTAGTTGAGCCAGAGAGTGTTCATGATTCCCAACATATTGTGCTCGGAGTTGTTGAGCTAGGGCTAGTCTTTGGGTCAAATTCCAAGATAATGAAATATGTTTGTGAAATTAAAAGTAACCGCAAGCGCACGGTATCGTGTAGCTAACGGGTCGATCTCAAGGAGATATGTCACTTTAGAATTAACTTCTTAATGATAATGCGAGAGTGCAATGATTAAAATTTTTTAATTACTTAATTAAACTAAACGAACGGTTCTAATCCATACATCTAATGCGATCGAATTTAAACAAAAATTAAAGCAAACATAATCAACGCATAATTAATAAAGGTAGAAAAAAATGCGAATAATAAATAAATAAAAATAAAAGGGAAGTGATTTGAGTGTCAGCTCTGGATCTAGGGAAGGGGAGTATAATTATAATGACTTTGACCGTGGACCCTTTGCCGTAGCTTACAGACCACCGATCGGGGGAACAGATATTAGAGAAAAGAAATAATTAAAGCAATAAAAGGAAAGAGAAACCTTAACCAAAGAGAGGCACGACTGTAGGCATCTCTGATTAAAGACCCGGGGAAGGGAGAAAAATAAATAAATGCTGAAAGTAAATTGCGAAGTAAATAACAGTGTAATAAAAGGAAAGGGAAACCTTAACCAAAGAGAGGCACGACTGTAGGCATCTCTGATTAAGGACCCAGGGGAAGGGAAGCAATAAATAAATGCTGAAAGTAAATCCAAAATTAAGAATATGGAGGGGTAGATAGAAGCGGGAATGGAGGGAGGAGAGAAGATTATTGAAAAAGGTTATTTACTTGTGAATGAACAAACGATTCGAATGTCAACCAATCCTAACAACCAAATCTAGATCTAGAATGATCTAGATCTGCGATTGCTAGACCTAGAGAAAAACGAATCTTAAAACTTGAACTTGAACTTGAATTGCATTACATAGAAAAATTAAACCCAAACATTTAATCTAGAAATTTAAATCTCACAAATGCAAGCAAAGAAAACTAGAGAAAGCCTAAATAAATTGAAGAGAGAAGAAAGAGTGCTTCTACTAAGCTCTAAAAAAACTTTCTCTTTTGATGGAGTATGCTCTCCTTTTATAGAGTTTACATGAGATGTGAATCTTGACAGAATTTGAATCAAACTCAGGGTTCCTATCTGACTCAGCCAATTAGGGTTTTGATTTACTAATAGGACAAACTTAGAGAGATCAGATGCATAATTCCACCGTTGGATTTGAGGTCTAAGAAGTTATGAAGCTCTCCCCCAAAAATCAGCTCGTTCGGACACTGGATGATCGTTCGATGAAGGGCTTGATCGAAACTAGACAAAGACATTCAAAAACGGGATTTTTGCCTATTCATTCTCTAAATTTAATTCTTTTTCCTCTTTTTCCTTCTTTAATCAAATCCCAAATAGGAAATAAGATATCGAAGTATGCAAGGACTCTTTTCTCCATTTGGACTCTCTCAATAATATCTTTGTAGATTTGATTGATGATTTATAATCTCAGCCGTAGATCAAATTTTCCTTCTTTATCTCTTCAATATTTCGGAGTTGGCTCATAATCACATCTCTAGCCCATCATGCTCCAGATCAGGCCCATTTTCGCATTTGAGAATTTGAATGGACCTCTTGACGTGTAAAATTGCATGATTCATACCTAAAACTCCATATTTTTGCTTAAATCTTGAAAAGTCCTAAAATCTGCAAAAGCAACATAAAACCCAAGATAGCTCCACTTTAAGTGTGTAAAATGCATGCTTTATGCCCTAGATTTCACACATAAATGTGCTCATCAAATTCCCCCACACTTAGACTAAGCTTGTCCTTAAGTAAGAATAAAAGGAAGAAAAAAATACAAATGCAAATAAGAAACTAATGCAACAAAATAAAATCCTAACTCACTTTCATAGAAATCACGATTATACTTAGCATGTGCAACAAGCCTTTAAACCACTAGGTTACCCCTAGAGGATAAGTTTTGTCTCATGGATGTTTGTAGTGAATTTACATCCAAAATTCCAATTCAGCTCAAATAAAACAATGCAAATTCCAACTCTAACAATTGGTAAGTACTCATACAGGATCAATAGCTATGACAATTTTTCTCATCATTGATTTAAGATCCCCCACACTTGAACTTTATTACCCCATATTGATTCTTGAGACTAAGCATATATCTTAATCAAAGACTCACCTTATATCTTACAAGTACACCTCTCCTTTAAGCAAAACCACTCATAAAGTAAGGGGACCAAGGACTAAGGTTTTGAAGTATTTTTGACCAAACAATTTTATCAAGGCATTGATGACACTTGTTTTTATCTCTCTTTTTTCTTTTGAGTAGTGAACTCTACTTTACTCCACTATGGTTGGCTTGAATGACATGGTGGAGCAAACACCAGAAACCCAAGTTACTTTGTAGCTTTGCTTTGCATAGGCCCACATAGACAGTGATGCGAGAGTTCTTTTCAATAATCTCATTCCTAAGAGTTTCGATCAAGTCACCTCGATTCCTGAGTCGGAGTGCCCTGTCTAGTTCCAAGGAATTCAACTTTTACTTTCTACTCTTTTTTTTTTTTTTTTTTTTTTTTTTTTTTTGTCATGCCATACACAAACTTGATCTCAACTTCTAGCCAAAAAAACAAGGACCCACAAAACTCATAGATGGTCCAATGCTTTAAGTTAAAGGCCTTTTATTTTTCTAAAGTAAGTCTCATCTCAACATACATACAAGTTACCTTCCTCTCAATAGGGTTTTTATGTGTTCACGATGGGTACCAAAATCACTCTCATTTCACACATCATAGCAATTGAAAGAGTATGTACACTAACCAAAAGTCAAAGTTAAAATCTACAAAGAAGCTATACCCCCCCCCTACACTTAAGTAATGCAATGTCCTCATTGCATGCGTGAAAAGAAGAATAAGGGCAAGGCAATAGAGGGTATACCTTTCAGTCAAGATGTATTTATCATGGGAAGCTTTTGTCTTATCTTCAATAACAATGTATGATGGGGAAGGCACTCCAAATAAGAAAAACCATGAATAGAAAACTCATCCCTAAAGACTTTGATATTTGTGATAGACCAACCCAATGCTTCTCTATTATCATTCAACAGTGTGATCAACTCTTCTGCTTTGTCATAAGTTAAATCAGAAACAACAATGACAGGAAGAATATTTTCTTGTTCCAATAAAGCATACTTAAAATTAAAAGGCAACTCTTTCAATTCTAGCTGGGGGGGTTCAATTATTGAGGGCTTGGGAGTGGAGATAGAGATGGATAGATGTTCAATAGGCTCCAAAGGTGTGTAAAAATTTAAGACTTCAGAAAAGAAAAAAAAAAGTTTCACTATCATCATCCAACATATCCATACATTCTTGAAATTCAGAATCAGAATCAATCTCAAAGTTGGTAATCAAATCATTAGGAAAATCCAAAGACTCCTCAAGCATATTGATCTCTTCTTCTATTTGTGGTTGTTTCCCTATCCTAAACATATTAAACTCCACAGTTCGATTTCCAAAAGACAATCGTAAGAGACCATTTTGACAATTGATTAATGCATTACTAGTAGCCAAAAATAGTCTTCCTAGAATTATTGGGATTTCATCTTTGATTGAAAAATGTTTAGTATCTAGCACAATGAAATCAACTGGAAAAATAAATTCTCCCACCTTCAGTTAAACATCTTCAACCATCCCTTTAGGAATCTTAATTGACCTATCTGCCAACTGAAGAGTAGTTCTAGTTGCTTTCAATTCTCCCAATCCTAGTTGCTTATAAACATGGTAAGGCAAAATATTCACACTTGCACCAAGATCAAGTAAAGCATGTTCAATGTGTGTATTGCCTATGACACAAATTATGGTAGGGCTCCCTGAATCCTTATACTTGGCTGCTACAGGTTGAGTAATAATGGAACTGATGTTACCTGCCAAGAATGCCTTTTTGGGAACACTAGTGATTCTTTTATAAGTGCATAAATCTTTCAACACTTTCGCATTGGCGGGGATCTGGGATATAGCATCTAAAAGAGGGATATTCACTTCTACCTTTTGAAGACATCAAAAAATTTCTCCATAGTTGCAGTCTTCTTAACAAGACAGTTGGGATAAGGGGCCTTAGGAACATAAAGACTCTCATTTGAAATTTTCTCTTTTCTCATAGTTTCAGCTAGTGGTTCAGCAAACTTAGGTACTACTACAGTAATTGCCTCATCCTCAACTTCTATAGGTTTCTCAGACAAACCCTCATTAGGAGATACTTGAACATTCTCCTCATCGCAGTAGTCACTAATCTTACTCTTTTCATTAATATGTGACTCACCTGTTAAATACCCTTTCCCACTTCTCAATGCAGACACAGAATTAATTGAAGCTAAAGAAAAAGGGGAGGATTCAACTTGGTTGACTTGATTTGGTAAATTTGATGGTCTTTGTTGAATTTGAATCCTAGGATTTAACTCAGGTTGGCTAGGCATTTTACCTTTTTCTCACTCAGACAAAGCATTTGTAAGAGTGGAAATTTATTTTTCCATATTATGCCTAAAAGTCATGAAGGTGCTGGAAAGTACTATATTATTTTCTAAATAGAAAGACGAGAAAACTCTGGATTATTACCTCTATTGAAACCAGATGATTATTGATTTTGTGCAATGAGAGGCATATGTGGCACAATAGGTGGATTGGCAGGCCTAGCTAAATTGGCATTCTGAAAATTAGGGGCTTGAGGGAACTGGATATTTTGATTATGAGAAAATTGTGCACTTTGTTTTTTAGGGGCACCAAATTGATTTTGTTTGGAACAATTGCTTAATCTTAATTTTGGTTTTGCCCTTGAGACCATGAAAAGTTAGGATGATTCTTCCACCCAGGATTGTACGTGTTACTGTACGGGTTTGGAAACATCGCATTGACATTTTCATGTTGGCCTCCAGAATAGCTAGGACATTCCTCAATTACATATGTAGGAGACTGACAACATGCACACATAGCAATAGATTTATCAATAAAATGTGCTTGACTTGGTGATGGTGGTGCAGCTTTAACTACCAAAGTCTCTAACTTTTTCAAAAGACTATCTATTTGTGCTTCCTTATGAACTTGGCTATCAACAAAATATCCCCTACTAGTCCTTTCAGATTCTTGGGTTGACTCCCATTCTCTAGTTCTATCTGCTAGGTCTAAAAGAAATTCCCAAGCTTCGGAATCATCAATGAACAATGTAAATCCTGTGGGGCACATAGATTCCAAAAGTTGTTTTGTTTGATAATCGATACCCTCATAAATTATTTGGCATAAACGCCATAATTTTATACCATGGTGAGGGCATTCTTGGAGAAGGCTTTGGAACCTCTCCATTACCTTAGCAAAGGATTCATTGGGTTTCTGACGAAATTGAAGAATATCATTTCTTATTTTATTTGTCTTAGAGAAAGGAAAGAATTTCTTCAAGAATAAGACAGTAAATTGTTCCCATGTGGTAATGCTATCCCTAGGTAAGTTATAAAGCCACTTTTTGGCTTGATCCTTTAATGCAAATCTAATGAACTGTAGTTTTACGGCATCATTAGTGAGTTGTTGTACCTTCATAAGGACACAAACCTCCTCAAACTCCCTAAGGAACAAATATGCATCTTGATTAGATAACCCAAACTGGGGTAACATAGACAAATAATGAGATTTAAGTTCAAAATTATTATCCCTCACATCAGGTAAACGTATACAGGAGGGTTGTGCAGATCGAGCTGGATAAAATCTATCTCTAAGACTCTTAGGTAGAGGTAGGTCTACCATGGTCTCGGACAATTCTATTTGTAGAATCATGAGTCCAAACACACATGCACTAACCACCTAATGCAATTAATGGCTCTTATGAAATAATGAGTTTTTTTTTTTAATAAAGTAACTAAAGAATAAAAGAAAAGAAAATAACAAAAACAAAAGGGAAAACAATGATTCCAAAACCGTAAGGTTGCCGTATAGCTGAACGCTGTATAGGTTTGACAGCAAAGGAATTCGTATAGTCTTTGGAGCCACTTACAATCGAATCCTAGAAATTCTGCAGTAGAGTGGGAACTACTATACGTTTTTGTTTCTACTCAAGTTAAGAGTAATATCTTTGAATTTTTATTTATTTATTTATTTTTAAAACACTTTGATTTACCTAAGATGAGAAAACTAAAGTGGACTAATACCTCCCTGGCAACAGCACCAAAAACTTGTTTGTGAAATTAAAAGTAACCGCAAGCGCACAGTATGGTGTAGCTAACGGGTCGATCTCAAGGAGATATGCCACTTTAGAATTAACTTCTTAATAATAATGCGAGAGTGCAATGATTAAAATTTGTTAATTACTTAATTAAACTAAACGAATGGTCCTAATCCATACATCTAATGCAATCGAATTTAAACAAAAATTAAAGCAAACATAATTAGCACATAATTAATAAAGTCAGAAAAATAAATGCTGAAAGTAAATTGCAGAAAGTAAATAACAGAGTAATAAAAGGAAAGGGAAACCTTAACCAAAGAGAGGCACGACTGTAGGCATCTTTGATTAAGGACCCAGGGGAAGGGAGAACAATAAATAAATGCTAAAAGTAAATCTTAAGTTAAGAATATGGGGGGGTAGATAGAAGCGGGAATGGAGGGAGTAGAGAAGATTATTTAAAAATGTTACTTACTTGCGAATTAAACAAACGATTTGAATGTCAACCAATCCTAACAACCAAATCTAGATCTAGAATGATCTAGATCTGCAGTTGTTAGACCTAGAGAAAAACGAATCTTAAAACTTGAAACTTGAAGTTGAGTTGCATTACATAGATAAATTAAACCTAAACATTCAATCTAGAAATTTAAATCTCACAAATGCAAGCAAAGAAAACTAGAGAAAGCCTAAATAAATTGAAGAGAGGAGAAAGAGTGCTTCTACTAAGCTCTAAAAAAACTTTCTCTTTTGATGGAGTATGCTCTCATTTTATAGAGTTTACATGAGATATGAATCTTAACAGAATTTGAATCAAACTTAGGGTTCCTATTTGACTCAGCCAATTAGGGTTTTGATTTACTAATTGGACTGACTTAGAGAGATCAGATGCATAATTCCACCGTTGGATTTGAGTTTTAAGAAGTCGTGAAGCTCTCCTCCAAAATTCAGCACGATCGGACATCAGATGACCGTTTGATGAAGGGCTTGATCGAAACTGGACAGAGACATTCAAAAACGGGATTTTTGCCTATTCATTCTCTAAATATAATACTTTTTCCTCTTTTTCTTTCTTTAATCAAATCCCAAATAGGAAATAAGATATTGAAGTATGCAAGGACTCTTTTTTCCATTTGGACTCTCTCAATAATATATTTGTAGATTTGATTGATGATTTATAATCTTAGCCGTAGATCAAATTTTCCTTCTTTATCTCTTTAATATTTCGGAGTTGGCCCATAATCATATCTCTAGCCCATCATGCTCCAGATCAGGCCCATTTTCGCATTTGAGAATTTGAATGGACCTCTTGACATGTAAAATTGCATTATTCATACCCAAAACTCCAAATATTTGCTTAAATCTTGAAAAGTCCTAAAATCTGCAAAAACAATATAAAACCCAAAGTAGCTCCACTTTAAGTGTGTAAAATGCATGCTTTATGCCCTAAGATTTCACACATAAATGTGCTCATCAAAATACTTAACAGCAGAAGATGAGAAGAAAAACACAACCAAAAAAGCCAAATTACTAATAGAAAGAAAACAAAGGAGGTTGGAGTGCCAGTGTCATCCCCCAAAGGGTGCTTTTTATATCATGCAAATTTACAATCATATCATACTATCAATATCATACATCTAATAAAAGTAGAATCTCAATTCAGTTATGGTAGCCCTTCCACCATAACAACTACATTTTCCTCATTAAACATACCATACAAACCACCCCTATGTAATTCGATTATCACACCGCCAGTGAAATGTCCCATCTATAGTTAAGAGATTTTCTCAAGAGGTTCACCACTTCAACTAACACCCTCTCACCCAAACCTTATATATCTTTACCAACCTCCCTTATTTCTCCTCTATAAATATTATGTATAACCAAAAAAAAGTCCTTCAACTAATCTCATCTTCAGACAGTTGCAGCTTCCTTTCTAAATCTGCACAGACCTCCAAGTATGGGACTCCATCATCAACATCCATGGGTTCAAAGTCAAACACCATGTCTTCTACTAAGATGGCCCATAGTTGGCTTCTTCCTTTACTCCGGGTCTTTGGACCTAAAAACAACCGGGTTTCTGAGTCAAGGTTAGGGTTAGGTTAGGGTTGGATTTCCCAGTAAGGGGTGGTCATAGTAGAGGAAGATCAAATGGGAGAATGGAGGGGTCTAGCAAGTCAAGGGGTCACTCAAAGTCTTTTGGTCGCAAAGTAACTTGTTACTGTTGCAAAGAGGAAGGTCATATAAGGAAAGATTTTCTAAGACGTAAGGAGGATAGGAAAAGGAAGGACGGGGAGAGTGATGAATCATCTATTGCTGTCTTATTGAGCGATGATGGAGGAGATGATGTCCTTCTGACTTCATCATCAGGTTTGAATACTTCGATTGGATTTTAGATTCGGGTGTTCTTTTCACATGTGTTCAGTCAGGAATTAGTTTGCTACATATCATGCTTGTGAAGGTGGTACAGTCAAGATGGCAAATAATGTGGAAAGCAAGGTTGTCAGAGTTGGGACTATGCGGATTTGCATGTTTGATGGGATTGTGCGAACTTTGACTGGGGTTAGACATGTACCAGATCTAAGGAAGAGTCTGATTTCATTGAGTACTCTAGATTCTAAAGGTTTCAGATGGTCATCTGAAGGTGGAGTTCTCAAGGTTTCAAGGGGATCAATGGTTGTGATGCGGGGAAAGATGATTGGTAAGTTGTATAGGATTGCAGGGAATATTGAAACAGGTGGAGCTCCAGTTGACACTTTGGGAAGGGGTACAGGTAGACAGAATTTGCAGGTTGTTCAGGTGCAAAACAAGGGCAAATTTGGAAGGAAGCGAGTGACTTTCACTTTGGATTTGGTGAGTGGCAGTGATCTCTCGGAGCCAGCTGTGACAGGAGAGATGGAGCCACGTCACGTCATATAGCGGCGAGCTGTACGAGACACCCCAGTTGGAGGGTGTGCGCCATGCTGGTTTAGTGAGGGCGGTACAAAAGCATCCCTGGAGGGGATGTGGGCCATGCGGTAAGGTGTGGTGGATACATAGAGACTGGTGATTGCAAAGAGACATCATCAACAGTTTTTCTTCAAGGTGGTTTGCAGAATTCAAGCCAAGGTGGAGATTGTTGGGTTTGGGTGTCTTGTAATCTCTAGGTCCATGTAATTATGGTTTTGGCTGTATTTGTAATTGAAACAGGGTTTGGGTCAATTACTAGTATTGGGGTAAACTTGTAATTACATTGGGATTAGGGTTTTAGGTTTCCCTATAAATAGTCTCTGTGGGATAACTTAGGAGACACGGAAGCAAAGGGTAATACTTTCTGGGTGTGAGAGTAGTGTGAGGTTTCCTAAAAATAGTGAAACTCTTTTTCTCTCTGGTTGACGTAGGCAGGGTTTTGCCAAACCACGTTAAATTCCCTTGTGTGCTATGCTTGTGTTCTTCTCTGTTCGTGGTTGTGCATCCATTATCCTTAACACTTGCTTTAACAAGTTTCTCTGTTTCTCATTTATTGAAGGAGTTTCAGTTTTGGTGAGGGTTTTGATTTTGGGTTTGTTGTTCTTGAATTTATCTTCGTTTCTAAAAAGAGGTGCCATTAGATTTTTCACTACTAATATTTGTTAAAAGACAAGACAAATGGCCTGCAGAATTGATCCTCCTATGTCAATTGATTAGGAGAAGGAATTGACATGAATGGCATTGGACCAGTAGTTGAAAAATGTTGCCGAGAGCTAGTAGAACTAATACTTTGGTAAACCCCATTCTTTCTTAAAGATCAAAGTTGGTTCCACTAGAAACAATACATAAAGTGAAAATTAATATATAAAAATGAACAGAGCAGTTTTTTGGGGGGTATTCCTAACAGAGCAGTTCTCTTCCTAAGAAAAGTAATTTGAAGCATTTTCAACTCTTGGCTTGTGGGATATTTGTATTGATAAAAAGGTAAGTTCGAGTCCACATCCTTTGCCTGCAAGGGAAGAGGATTGTGCACCTCTACAGTTTCTAATTACACAGTTAGAAGAGTTAGAAAGGTAGAGGTTTCAAACTAAGTTTACTAACTGAAATTTGAAGGTGTGGTTCAAAAGCTAGTAGCAATTTCATGCCTAAATCAAATAGTGATGAAACACTATCATTGCAATGCTCGATTGATAATTTTGTGGGTGTGGGTAGAAATATAGGTTTATGTAATTGTGAGTTTGTGTGCTGTAAAATGTTTGATGTAGAAGAATAAATTAGTTTTGTTGACTCTAAAATCCATCATTCATCATCTCTTCTTGTTGATCTCTACATTCTTGAAAGTTTCAGAGACTGATAGTGTGAGTACTCTGCAAACTACAAGACATTTTTTTGAGAATCAACAATAGTATTGAATGTTCATTAGAAAAAGAAATTAGAATAGAATGTGACCTTAAAAGATGTTTATGAGTTCATGACAAATTTTGTATTTTCTCTTATTATGGTCGATTAATCAATTAATTATTGGACTTATGATTGATTGTTCGAACTGTCAGATGTCAAGCCAGAATTGTCATTGCTTATTGTGCTATTCATAACTTCATCCGCGATGAGCAAATTGCGACAAAAAGTTTGAAGAATTCGGAAACCCGAATTGGATATTTGAAGAAGTAATATCGGATCATAAAAGAAAAAAAATATTTATTTTATGGCTATTTTCATAATAGGGACTCTTTTGGATTCATCCAACATGTGTTTTGTAGGTGAGAATCCTTGGCTCAAATGGAAGAGCACCTAGAAAGTTTCTAGGGTGTGATGGTTCGATTCAATCAGGATTCATGTTGTTAATTTTGTCTTTGACAAATAATGAAAACCATTTTTCTATAAATAGATGGAGCCTTTGGTGATCTTTCCTTTAGTTTTGATGTTCTTATGTGGTATTTGTATTTAGCTTAGTTTTCTTTTGGTTTTATTAAAAAAACAGAAAAAGACGTGCCGATTTTGTACTCTGACTTTGTACATACCATACAAGATTCTGTGCCAAGATGGGCCAAAGAAACGTGCCCATCAGTGACCAACCATACAAGATTTCGGTACAGATTCTGTGCCAAATTTGCCCACTTCAGCACAGAAGCATAAAAAGTGGATTCTGTGCCAAATTGGGAATTTTGGCACAGAATCGTTGCCATACAACCCCTACTGGCCGTGTCTTTCATTGTGGGAATCCTTTTTTTGGTAGAAAATTGTCGGAATCCATTGGTAGGGTTCTTTTGTATTAGCCGCTTGTACTGTACTAAAAGGTTGCCGGCATAAGACAAAAGTTTGGGAGAGTGGTTCACGCTTTCACATTCCCATGAGTGATGCTACCACAATTTGTTACATTAAGCAAGACATAGTAGGAAATTAACAAGAGAGATGACATAATCATAAATGAACATTTTGGGGCAAGCACCATTATAATGTAAACCATTTCAATGAAAGCCACTCCAACTTATCATAGATTTCAAATGTCAAGCTTCTTGGTGACAAACATCTTCCTTTACTACATTTCTTGTGAATTAACGAGTGTATGTTCTTAAAGTTAAGTCTAAAAGGGGTGAATGTAGATTGCGGTCAAAACATAAGAATACCAACTTGATATGGAGAGTTTATGATCAGACCGGGTTCATACCTGGTCCGACCCTCGACCCCAGTCGAGACGGAGAAAACCGAATCGCTCCCGAGCGAACCGGATCCGGAAGATGGCTTGCTGAAGAAGAAAGCTTATTCAGCTACAAGCGTGCCCTAATCTTACTTATGGATTAGGGTAATCACTCTGATGATGGCAGACTAAAACTGACGGCTGCGGATAATCATTATCAAAGGGATAACTATCGCATAACCTAACGGTTATCTCAGGAGTCCTCTACTAGCCCAAACTAGTAGAAGTCTATCGCTCAACGGATCTCACTGATAAGATCCAACGACTACCCGAAGAAGGCTCCAATGCATCCAACGAAGGAGATTCGAAGGTACACTCTATATAAACCTCACTACCCTACAAGGTGAGGAGAGGGGATCAATCGATCAATAAGAATACTATCTGAGACTCAGGTTCAGATACATACTAAAGACCTAAACTATCAGCGTTCTGCTATCTAGATCACCTTTCCCGTTTCTTCATTCATTAGCTTTGTGCTTCTAGCAGAGCCGTTTGTGATTAAGTTCATCAACTGACTTAGCCTTCGGAGGTGGACTCCCGACCCCAGCGGTCGGGCCACATCTGACGCTTTCGTTTTGCAGGACATCACGTGGAGATCCAAGGGCTGAGCAGATTTTGGACGCATCATTTGGCGCCGTCTGTGGGAAAGACTTGAAAAGCCATGGTGACTAGATCAGCAGCCGCTGCACAACGCAATTCCGGTGTTCGGATACACCGGGGTGAATAATCCAGATATTCCCCAGGAAAGCCAAAATCCTATCGAAGTGGATGATGGCCAGGGAGGACGTAATCCTCCTCCTGATACAATCCAAGATCAATTGGATCAGGTAAAGATTCAACTCTTGGAGGTGAGCCAAGCACTCCGCATGCTCACCAGACGAGTGGTTTTACCACAAGAGCCTGATCAACGCGATTCAGGGAGACGTGCATTGCCACGTGACCAGAGAATGGCTGAAGATCGGAATGTTGATCAGAATTTCCGTGAAGGAGACCGAGGACTTCGGAGGATCGATGATCAACCGAGGCGAGGCGATCGGTTCGACAGACGCCAAGAGAGTACAACCGATTCAAATACAAGGTTGGATACAGGGGTAAGAACTCACTCACCCACTGTCAGAAAAACCGTTCGTGATGATCGAGCAGTTCGTGACGAGAGGAACGCTCGGGAAGGACGGGCTGTTCGTGATGATCGAGTAGCACGGGATGATCGTGTTAATCGAGGTCGTGATCATATTGCTGAAGATCACCCGACCCAGTTGGTCAAGAATTGGCCAACATCAATGAGAAGTTAGGGCGGTTGGTTAAGGGAAGAATAACCGAGGATATTTACTCGGTCATTTGGAAGACTCCTTTTCTTGAGCCAATTGCGGGATATCGGTTTCCCCATAACTTCCGTTTGCCTACCTTCTCAACATTCTATGGCTCCGGAGATCCAACTGCTCACATCGGCTATTACCAATGAGACCATGGCGATTTCGGGTAATTCGATGAAATTTTATGCGGGTTTTTGGTTCATCTCTAACTAGAGCGGCACAAAAATGGTTTTCTAACCTCCCCTCTGGAAGGATCGTAAACTTTGACGAATTGGCGCGCCAATTCATAGGGCGATTCCAGTGGGATACGAGTCAAGAAAACGGAAGAAACCTTATTTCTTGTCAAACAAGGAAAGAACGAATCGATCAGAGAGTTTCTGAAAAGATTCAACAAAGTGACGATGGAGATAGAAAACTTGGATGAACAAGTAGCCAGAACCGCTCTATTCACAGGACTCACTAACCGGAAACTCCTGGAGTTATTACTACGGGATATACCCACGACTTATGCTTGAGTTGGTACAGAGATGCCGAAACGGGCTGAAGTCATGGAGATTCTAGATGCACGCCAAGGAGATAATAAAGTCTCCAATAAGGAACAAAAGGCTCCTGAGCAGAAGAAGAAGCCAAAGAAGAATGTTCGTGATCGGGTTGGAAAATCCCAGCCTTGGCGCCAAAGATCCCCCGGTAGAAGTGAGTACACTCCATTGAATGCTCCTCGGGTTGATATTTTGAATATCCTCAAAAGAAAAAATATTTTGAAGTGGCCGCCTAAAATTCTTTTGAAACCCGGAGAGCAGCGAGGATCGGGAAAAGTATTGCCGATTCCACAAGGACTATGGTCATTACACTAATGATTGTCGTCATCCCAAGGCGGATATTGAGAGATTGATATCTCGGGGACATCTGTCCGATTTGTTAGCGAGGAGAAGGGAGGAGCCACGTGGGCCACGTGCGGCTGCTCCAAAGAGGGATCGTTCGGTTAGTTCAGAACGATCGAGGGAGGCCCCAAAGTTTAAAAAAGGCAAGGAGCTGATTGAAGCTGCTACTCGGTCACCGATCCTTACCATCTTCGGGGGACCAGAGCCCGAATCATTCCGAAGTCTGAAAACAAAATCCAAATTTGTTGGAGCCGAGAGGCGCGAAGCGGAAGAAGGCTGAATGGTGAAGATTCTATCACCTTTAGCGAAGAAGACAAAAGAGACGTTTGTTTACCTCATGATGATGCTATAGTCATCA
Source organism: Hakea prostrata (assembly GCF_041222555.1). Classification (NCBI taxonomy): domain Eukaryota; kingdom Viridiplantae; phylum Streptophyta; class Magnoliopsida; order Proteales; family Proteaceae; genus Hakea; species Hakea prostrata. The sequence continues at coordinate 17,410 of NW_028291169.1, read as the reverse complement.
AGGTAGAGATTGCACGGCGGGAAGTGCATAGAGTATTAATTGATACAGGGTCTGCAGCTGACCTAATTTCCTACGAAGTGTATCAAAAATTGAAGGTGGATCAGGACTTGATGAAACCTTCATCTACACACCTATATGGCTTTGCGGGGTCATCTGCGATGGCGAAGGATCGGTTCAGTTGGATTTATCCATTGGAAGTTTTCCTAAGGAAACAACTGTCCGAATCAATTTTTTGGTGGTTCGAGAACTACCAGCCTATAATATGATTCTTGGGCGACCATCTTTATTCAAAATAGGTGCTATTGTTTCGACAAAACACCTGAAGATAAAATTCCCGACTGATATGGGAATTGGTCAAGTCTCCTCTGACCAGAAGATTTCTCGGCAGTGTTATGTTGCCTATTTAAAAGACAAGGAGGGTCCAAGGAAGGTTACTGCCCTCCCCATAGAAGTTCGAGATGATCGGGAAGAGACAGAGATGCAAAGGCCCGAATCAGTGGAGAAACTGGAGCAAATCCAGCTGTGTACCGAAGATGAGAAAAAGATTACTTATATCGGGTCTGAATAGCTGGAAGAGTTAAAGATGAGTTGAAGTTATTACTTCAACAGAATAAAGATGTATTCGCATGGTCTGCTGAGGATATGCCTGGGATCGATCGGGCCATCGTAGAGCACAAACTCTGGATAGACCCTAAGGCGAAACCGGTGATACAGAAAAGAAGAAATTTCTCTATTGAAAAGTATGAAGCCGTTCGGAGCGAAGTTGAAAAACTTAAGAATTCTGGTTTCATAGAACCAATCGAGTGCCCAACTTGGTTGGCCAACGTGGTGATGGTGAAAAAGGCGAATGGGAAGTGGAGGATGTGTACAGACTACACAGATCTAAACAAAGCTTGCCCAAAAGATTGCTACCCGTTGCCTCGGATTGACCTCTTGATAGATGCGATTGCGGGATATGAAACTTTAAGTTTCATGGATGCCTACTCAGGGTATAATCAGATCCTTATGAATAAGGAGGATGAGAAGTATACGGCTTTCATGACTGATCGTGAGAGCTATTATTACAAGGTCATGCCTTTTGGCTTGAAAAATGCAGGAGCAACATATCAGAGGGCCGTCAACAAGATTTTCAAAGAACTGATAGGAAAGAATGTTGAAGCTTATGTTGACGACATGCTAGTGAAAAGCTTTACAAAAGCAAATCATATTGCAGATTTGACTGAGGTTTTCTCAGTATTGAGGAAGCATCAAATGAAGTTAAACCCAGAAAAATGTGCCTTTTGAGTCTCCTTGGGCAAATTTTTGGGTTTCATGGTATCACAGAGGGGAATTGAGGCTAATCCTGCCAAAATACAAGCTCTGATATATATGGAGGCTCCCAAAACCGTTTGGGATGTACAATGTTTGACAGGGAGAGTTGCTGCTTTAAATCGATTTATCTCCAAGTCTGGAGAAAAATGTTTGCCTTTCTTCAAGGCACTTAAAGACCTGAAGGGCAGTAAGGAAGCAAAGTGGACTGAAGAGTGCCAGAAAGCTTTCGAGGAATTAAAAGAAGCACTTGGACAACCACCGATCCTGTCCAGGCCAGAGAAGGGGGAAATATTACAGCTATATCTAGCGACATCCCTTTCGGCGGTCAGTGCAGTACTTGTTCGGGAGAAACATAAGAAACAGTGGCCGATTTACTATGTAAGCCACGTGTTGCTAGATGCCGAGACGAGATATTCGCAGATTGAGAAGCGAGCTCGGCTCTCATGATGGCCGCCGGAAGCTAAGGCCATATTTTCGGGCTCATCCAATTGAGGTATTTACAACTTTTCCTCTTAGTAAAGTTCTTAACAAACCTGATTTGTCCGGAAGGATGGTGTCCTGGTCGGTTGAGCTCAGTGAGTTCCAAGTGAGCTTTAAGCCCGTAACTGCAATCAAGGCTCAGGCATTAGCCGACTTTGTAGTAGAAACTACTGCACCAGTGGAACCCACCATTGAGGATCCCATTATACCAACCACTTGGGAGGTATATGTGGAAGGTTCGAGTAATAAAGATGGAGCAGCTGCTGGAATTCTATTAAAAAGTCCAGTAGGATTTATTATTCGATATGCTTTGAGATTCGCATTTGATGCAAGTAATAACGAAGCGGAATATGAGGCCCTGATAGCAGGACTTCGGTTGTCAAAAGCATTAGCTATTGCAGATGTTACTATTTATAGTGACTCTTAGCTTATAATCAACCAAGTCCAGGGGGAGTATGGCATTAAAGAACCACGCTTGCAAAAATATCGGGAGATAGTGCAGGCATTTCAAAATCAATTTCGGAATTTGAAGATATCTCAGATTTCGAGGCATGAAAATTCAGTGGCAGATGAGCTATCCTGACTAGCCAATGCCAAGGAAAAGAATCTAGACCCTTCGGTCTACATTGAAGAAATAACTTTTCCAAGTTATCATGAGAAAGAAATTTCTTATATTGAAGCGAACGTTCTTTGGATGGATCCAATAATCGAATATCTAAGGGATGACAAATTACCCGAGGATCCGGTAGAGGCAAGGTTGATCAAGATTCGATCAGCTAGATTTGTCATTCGAATGGGAGACTATACAAAAGATCTTATGCTGGACCCCTTATGAGATGTATAGGCCCCGAAGGAGCAAAATCAGCTTTGGCTGAGGTTCATGAAGGAATTTGTGGCGCTCACATGGGTGGCGAGCCCTGGCCCACAAAATTCTAAGACTTGGGTTATATTGGCCTAAGATCCAAGAGGCTGCTATGGACTACGTTCGTCGATGTAGTAACTGTCAAATTCATGCTACAGATGTCGAAGCGCCCGGCAGAAATTATGACTTCAATTCTAAATCCCATTCCCTTTGCAATGTGGGGAATTGATATCATGGGCAAATTCACCAAGGCATCGAGCGGACGGGAATATTTTATAGTAGCAATTGATTACTTCACAAAATGGGTAGAAGCCGATTACTGGGCGACAATTACTTGAGAAAAAAGTGGAGAAATTTGTGCTTGAATCAATCATATATAGCTTTGGGATTCCAAAGATTATTGTCATCGACCATGGTACTCAGTTCGACTGTCCACAATTTGAGCAATTCTGTGGAACATATATGATCGAGCATCGTATGTACTCAGTGGCATACCCCCAAAGCAATGGCCAGGTAGAGGTTACTAACCGAACGCTACTGGAAGGAATAAAGAGAAGACTCGAAGCTGACAAAGCTTCTTGGGTCGAAGAACTACATAATGTACTGTGGGCTTATAGAACTACGGTTCAAACACCTACAGGAGAAACTCCATTCAGGTTGGCATATGGATCCAAAGCATTGGCACCTGTGGAGATAATGGTGGGGACATTACGGGATCATGAGTTCGAGGAAAAAGCAAATGAACAAGGACTGCTTGATAGTCTTGATTTGTTGGACGAAGTTCGGGCAAAGGCAATAGCACAAACTCAACATTATCAAAGAATGATAGCGTCTCATTATAATACTCGAGTGAAGAATCGTCGGTACTTAGCCGGAGATCTGGTGTTGAGAAACACCCTAGCTTCCGACCCGCGTCACCAAAGAAAGTTGGACCCTTCTGGGAAGGACCTTATATGGTTGTGAAACCGGTCGGTTCAGAGAGCTTACAGGCTGAAGAACATAGATTCCCGAAAAGAGTTGGATCGTTCGTGGAATGCTAGGCATCTCAAAAAGTTTTATCCTTGAGGATGATTTCAATTTTGTTCGCGATGTAATCATTTTCAACTCAATCAATGCAATTTTTGGCTTTCAACAAACTATCTTTTGATTGGGGGGCATCATACACCACATTCAAGAACAAGATCCAACTATAAGGCATCGAATGAAAATTCGTATGGGTCCTTCAACACTTCAACACTTATGGAAATTTTTCGAACTTTCTTAAGTCGGGGCATCGGATGAAAATCCGAGTGAGTTCCTTTTGCAAGGCGTCGGTTTGAAACCCGAGTGAGTTCCTTCGAGACTTATTGAATTTTTGAATTATCCTTAAGTATAAGGCATCGGTTTAAAACCCGAGTGAGTTCCTTCTCAGACTTATTGTATTTCTCCGGAAATCCTTAAGTATAAGGCATCGGTTTAAAACCCGAGTGAGTTCCTTCTCGGACTTATTGTATTTCTCCGGAAATCCTTAAGTAAAGGCATCGGTTTAAAACCCGAGTGAGTTCCTTCTCGGACTTATTGTATTTCTCCGGAAATCCTTAAGTAAAGGCATCGGTTTAAAACCCGAGTGAGTTCCTTCTCAGACTTATTGTATTTCTCCGGAAATCCTTAAGTAAAGGCATTGTTTCAGACAACTAAGACCTAATACAACGGCGATTCAAGTGGCTAGCAAAGTTCAAGATAAAGTAATTTCTTATTTCTTCAAAAGATCGAAAGAGGCCAGTATCAAAACAAGTACAAGAGCTGGATACAATCTCTGATCAAAGAAGAAAGTCATTACAGGTGACTGTTAACAAGTTATACAAGATCGACGTGACTTTGCTAGAACAAACATATGAGTCAACCATTGGTGGGGATACAAGGAAAAGAAGAGAATAAATGAGGATTACAAAAATATTTCGGTATGCAGAAAATCCTCCGCAATTTCATACTCTTTGTCCAGCTTGTCCAGGAGAAGAATGGTCCTCGACCAAACTCGCATTCAGTACAAGCTCGTCATAATTGACTTCTTCCAGCGGAGAATAAACAGGAGAATCTTTCAAATATTGCATAATATCTGGATCGGAAGGTGGAGGATCAATCTTATCCTTGGTCCAGTCGGGAGGAGGAATACCCAGGTCGGTAAATACTTCAGGATGGCAAACGACCTTTAGGGAGTCGTATCAAAATGAGGATCTTTCCTTAATATTGATTCCCATACTTCGTTCTCACCATCCCGATGCGCTGCAAGTTATAAGCATTCAGCATATCAACAAAAGGCTTACTTGTGTAAATACTTGAAGACGCAGGCTCTGCGAACATCAGTTGGAAGGGATTCGGGCAAAGGAACGACAGCTTGCCTTTCGGGTAACGTTTCAGATCCTTTGGCTCCTGACTTTCCAACTGTTCGCTCCAATCGCCGGATCTTCTCCCTGGCATCATCCAAGTTCGACCGAAGATGATCAATCATCGAATTTTTTTCTCCTGCCACCTCCCAAGCTAGATTCCGAAGGCGAGCAATCTCAACATCTTTAGCTTCGAGAGATTTCCCGAAGCCTAGAAACTTCATTGCTCAACCTCATCGAGTCTAATGCTTGCTTCCACTTGGTTGTGGAAGTTACCGACAAGACTCCTGCAAACAACTTCCGAGTTAGCGAGGAGCGAGAAAAGTAATTTTTCAAAATCAGAGGATAATGAAGAAAGACTTACATCACCAAGTGACTTCGTAAAGACTTCATCCGGAAGTTTGGAAAGAAGCTGCGCTCTCGAAGTCATTCGAGCAGCGAGTACACCATTCCAACGCTCTGTCAAACTCGTTTGACACTAATTCGAGCGAAGGATGAGAAGGATGAACTACACCAAGCAAAGGATGAGCTTCATCACTTGTCACCCGACGGCGCTTCCTAGTGGCAAAATCCTCCAACTCAGAAGGAGAGGAGGAGGATGCCAAACAAGCACTAGAGTTAGAAATAGGAGCAGCACTGCTGGGACCACACCTTCATCAGACGCCAACATAGTTGCCTCAGATGCCCAAAGCGTCTCCTTCGGGGGTGCACCAACAGGTTCACCAACAGGCTCACCAGCAGGAGCGCCGGCAGCACCATCGCCAACGAAGTGATCAAGATCTTCCTAGGAAAGACGAGCGATCACTTCGGGCAAAGGAGGCGCAGGGACGGCATCAATAGAAGCTGCGGGAATCTGACTTGAAGATTCACCACCAGCAGTCGCCTTACGCTTGGAGGATTCACTAGCTGAAACCACCGCACTGGCCCCAACCACCACCGACGGAACGCTTTTCTTGCAAGATTTTGCTCTAATAAAGTTCGGGTTGATCTTGGGAGCCACTATGCAAAACAACAAAAAACCAGCCGTATCAGTACAGAAATAAACGACAACAACAGTGGGGAAACCCTAGTTTTCTACAGCTTCTGACAAACCAACAAACTAAACCCCAAGTATAACTACTGTGAAGCTCTGGCTTTATATGCTCAGGCTTGCTAGGGATCGCCAACTTCAGATGTTCTTCGAGCTCCCTACTCTTGATTTCAAGGCTGTCACCAAACAACGTGGCAGCTACCTTTTGCTTCCTGGCCTCGCGTCGGCAGCCAGAGACACGAATTTTCGAAGCTTCAAGGGCTTCCTTGAGGGAGATCACTTCTTCCTCATGCTTTTTCTGCAGCTCCACGGTAGCTGCAGTCAGCTGGTCTATTTCAAAATTGGCCTTGGCCAATTTCTCTTCACAAGTTTGCAAGCAAGGAGTTGAGTGCGACCAACCCGGCTCAATGCTTCCATGTGTTGATAAAAGCTCAACACGGCATTCTCGGGAAGACGGAAGATATCGAGAAGAAGTCATAAGAAATTATGAAAACGTAAGTAATCAAGAAGACCAGTACCTTGTAGATTGACTAACAAGGGAGGTGTCATCCAGGGCTTCGAACTCCTGGCGATCAGAAGGAGCAAGACTGAGGGAGCTCCATTCTGCAGCTTTCTCGGGATCCCGAGTGACCCCTGTCGGTCATCTTCCGGGTCCACTAGGGGATGAAGACCTCCTCACCATCCGTCGAAGCTTTGGATTTTTTATTTGAGGGAGCATCAATTGTGTCATGCCTCCTCTTGGTTCGGGGCGGAGGAAGAGACATTAGCCCTCTCCACCATTGGTTTCTTCCCTTTACCCGAAGCATCAGCTCAGGGCCCGATATTCTTGATACCCCTATAAAAGGGGTCGGGAGAGGGAAGAGAAGCCTCTTGATCTACGGTCAAGACCACCGGGCGATCGTTGCTCGGCTGTCACAACGGCCCTAGCGGCCTTCACCCACGAGGCTTTCGGGGTTCGTTAGGAGGCACCGCAAAGAAGAAGGACAAGAATCGGAATTCAAAACATATCACTTCAGTCAAATCAAAGGATGATGGTTAGATGCTCACAATGAGCCAAGCCCCAGATCTTGAAGGATGGAGTTATACTCCACTTCATATCCATGTATCTCTTGATACCACGGAATGGATTTGATCTTCCTGATGGCCGCCTCGTCTTCTCTGGATAAGGGAAGGCCCCGGTTACTCTCGGACGAAGAAGTAAACCTCCTCCAGGTGGTTGGGAAGTTAAGATCTGATGGAGGCGCTCGACGAGAAAAAGTATCGTTCGCGCCATCTTTTGTGGTTAGAAGGGCAAGTTCCTTTGACAAGGATGCTGCCCCTCCAATCAAGTTCAGCCTTATTGTGTTTGGAAAGAAAGACCCATCCGGGAGGATGGGAGATAGAAAGAACATGAAAATGTACAAAAAGAGAAAGAGATGGCGTAATGCCAAGTTCAAAACACAAACCCAAGAAGCTGACGATGGGACGCCAGCTATTGGGGAGGAGCATTCCCGGACAAATGTTCCAGTGATTCAAAACTGCGGAGAACAAAGGATTAAAAAAGGGAAAGCGAACCCCGCTTTCCAGTGCATCTATATACAGAGAAAATTCACCCGAAAGGGATGAATCAACCCTCTCATCAGGATGGGGAGCCCTAACCTGATATGAGGAAGGAAGATCAAAATCTTGGACAGCTGAAAGAAGGGTTTCTCCATTGTAAATGGAAGGAACAGAGCCAGGTCCACCATTGGACCCGGAGGTTTGAGGCTGCCTAGAAGACTCGACAATCTTGGAAGATCCAGACTCGAGAAGGACAGGAGAAGTTTCAGTTTTCTTTCAAAACCTTTTTGAGAAACCTCAGCGAACTCCTGCGAGAGGACGGTTAGGGTTTTGTTATCACTATCCGACTGTTCGGGAGCAGGAGAAGCAAAAGCATCACTGCTATCACCAACATGGGGTACTAAAGAAGCCCTATCGTCCGCCATTACTCGTTTCAGTAAACTACAAAAGGAAAAAGACCAGTAAACTTACTGATTCAGTGAGACGGAAGCTTGAGAGCGGGAAGGCGCGAAACGGCACAACAAAGGTTCAAATTCCAGACAGGAAGAATGAAACCTACGAAGACAACGAACCGCTTTTAAAACTCCCGCACGAGTGTTCGAGAATCTGAACGATCGAGATTGATTCAAAATCAACGATCAAGATTGAAAGATGTTTTGAAAGTTTGAACTCACGAATCCGAAATAGGCGTTCGGAAACCGTCGCTTGGATGACGTGAGCCACGACAGATCAACTGCAACGAGATATGTGGCCTTACACTCACAACTCTCGAGGAAAAGTGACCACCGCATTAAATGTGATATGACATTTAATAAAGCACGCAGAGATCATCACCTGACGACGAACCCAGTTAAAAACCAAGCCCTCGGGATCGACCGAACGCTTGGTCTGGGGGGCTCGTGATATGGAGAGTTTATGATCAGACCGGGTTCATACCTGGTCCGACCCTCGACCCCTGTCGAGACGGAGAAAACCGAATCGCTCCCGAGCGAACCGGATCCGGAAGATGGCTTGCTGAAGAAGAAAGCTTATTCGGCTACAAGCGTGCCCTAATCTTACTTATGGATTAGGGTAATCACCCTGATGATGGCAGACTCAAACTGACGGCTGCGGATAATCATTATCAAAGGGATAACTATCGCATAACCTAACGGTTATCTCAGGAGTCCTCTACTAGCCCAAACTAGTAGAAGTCTATCGCTCAACGGATCTCACTGATAAGATCCAACGATTACCCGAAGAAGGCTCAAGTGCATCCAACGATGGAGATTCGAAGGTACACTCTATATAAACCTCACTACCCTACAAGGTGAGGAGAGGGGATCAATCGATCAATAAGAATACTATCTGAGACTCAGGTTCAGATACATACTGATAGACCTAAACTATCAGTGTTCTGCTATCTAGATCACCTTTCCCGTTTCTTCATTCATTAGCTCTGTGCTTCTAGCAGAGCCGTTTGTGATTAAGTTCATCAACTGACTTAGCCTTCGGAGGTGGACTCCCGACCCCAGCCGTCGGGCCACATCCGACGCTTTCGTTTTGCAGGACATCACGTGGAGATCCAAGGGCTGAGCAGATTTTGGACGCATCACAACTTAACATGGAACTTTCAAAATTCTAGGTTTGATAATCACTTTCATAATCATTCCAAAATGCATAGTGGTCAAAGCAAACCCTATTTTAAAACTCCTTAATTTTGGAATAAAAAAGAAATGAGGTCTCATTTGATTCTATGGTATCAACAAGAGGTTGTGATTACATATACGAAGTAAAAGACTAAGAATCTTTTTTGTATCAATTTTCATTTCTCATTTTTTTGTGTTAGTATATGTTAGGACCTATTTTCATTTAAAAGATTAGAAAAAAGATCTCACAATCCAGAATGTTGGGCATATATATTCATTTCTATCATTTATGGAGTAATTTTAATAAGCATGTGCTCATATTGTTACACCCCACCCAGTCGGATCCAGTCATACCTGAATACCCGTGGAGATGATATATTACAGGATCTCAAATCAGTGACAAATCCATACAATCATATGATGTAGCAAATCAAAAAACAAGAAAAAAGAATAATCAATTATGAAAATTATAAAATCTGGATTATCAAGGTTACAATCGTCCATTAACTTAAGTTGATCAAAATGAATATCAGAGTAAAGGAAGAATAGTTTTATAGCGGAATTAAACTAAATTAATTCTCTAATAGAATCCAGCTCCATAAGAACAGTCTTGGCACGGGCACAAAGTTCCATGCGAGTCAACTTCCTTTCCAATCACTTTTCCATAATAATCTGCTGGCGACGGATTCTCCAATTGAATGGATTCCTCATAACCTACAGTATAATCTAAAAGACACATGCATATAAAAGGAATAAGTTCAACAGAACTCAATAAAGTCAACCTCAACAACATATCATGCATTCATTCACAAATTCTCAGATCACATGCAAAAAGATTAATGATGGTAATATAAATAATGATCATAATAGTATAAGTAATGAACGAATATGATGTTATGCTCCTAACTCTATCATGAAGTCTCTATAGTAGACATGTATTAAGTCGAATACTAGTTTCCTCTGGGTCGTCTTAGTCACTCTCCCTCATGGCACTCAAGCACGTCTGTTGAGTTATCCGCAATAGTTGGATAAAGTCACATCAACCATGGTTAGGGATTAGGTCACCACTATCGCTCACATCACCATTGGTTTGAGATATGGCGTATGTCAAGGACAACTCTAGATCCAATGCATAGTCATACAGTCTCGTGCTACATGTGATCCGGATATCTCCCCTTATGCCTAGTGCCATTTTAGCTCAATATCCTTCTCACTTATGAATGTACTCCTCGCCACCGAAACCATCTTTTGGAATCATCCCTTAACCCTATGGTCATCCACATATAATGGACATGATGCTCTCCATATCTTCTCACGGGTTGGTTATTGGTCTTGATCGCCCTAGAGCCCTTATCTATTATATGCAACTCTACCATTTTATGATGAAAGTGGGCTTGTTTGATGCACACAAGACTCAACCACTGGCATCACGGGTTAACCAACTTCAATACTCCTACCGAAAGGGTAGAAGTACTCATAAGGTTTTCTAGTCAAACCCTTCTAGACACCTCGTATTAATGTATTTAAGTCTAGATGCATATTCATATAAAGTCACTAGGGAAATGAAAGTAACCCACAACCCTAGTTGGTTTATAAGTATAAAAAGACTTAGTCCCAAAATCAAACCCACACATTCTCAATCATCATTCAAATACAACAATTTATGAAATTTGGAATATAACAAGTACAAACAATCATTGCCTTCCATTCGTGCAAAATCACACACAATTTATAAGAGATTACAATATATCAAAATATTGAAGATTTAAATAACACATCATTCATACAAAACATGGTTGAGTATATTCCTCACCTTTCACGTTTATATAACTCTCCAAATCCCAAAAGTAATCCACCAAAAAGAGAGTGCAAATGATCTAAAGTAACCATAGAAACAATAGAAATTTAATGAGCAATAATAGGGAATCGTCAAGAATCAAAGGGGCTAAAACACACACCCAAATAGAGGGCAAGGGGGTTGGGCCATACAGGGTCGGTCAACCAGTCCTAAATTCATCTCTAGTTTGATCTCAACTTGAAACGGAACTTTGGGATCTTAAGTTTAACGGTATTAGGGTCTGCAGACTACCTTTCAAACACCCCAATTGGTTTTCAAACGAAAACCCCCAAATCGGCTCTCGCAAATGCCCACGGTCGTCTCAGAGATGTTCGAATCAATTTCATATACAAAGGATTGCATAAACCAAATCTCACAAAGATTGTGAAGCATTCGATGAATCCCAACAATGAAAACAATGCAACAAATCCTATCTTAGTTGCATTTAGAAGAGAGATTGTGAAGGTTATTGTGAATCCTTACCTTATCTTAGTCACTTAGAGCAAGGGATCGTGTGATTAAGGGAAGTCACCCACCACTTCGCAAAAGGAGTTTAACTGTAAGGATCTCACGGTCACCAAGATAAGGCACAAACGAATCCAACGATCAGAAATCCAAAGAAGAAACTATAAAATCAGGTAGCCTGCACAAGGCTGAGGTAACTGAATCGTATTCCTGATAATCGTATTCAAATTTTTGCTCTGCAACTCGCCAGAGCTTTGTGATCAGTTCTTTAACTGACTTAGCCTTCGGAGGTGGCCTCCTGACCCCCTCGGTCGGGCCACGTCTGACATTGTTTTGCAGGTTGTTCATCAGTGATCTAAGGGTTGAGCAGATTTCGAACACATCAGCCTTATACATAGTGGCTTAGCTGTTAAGGGGTTTACAGATAAGTGGACTCACTGAGATCCCTTCTGTCCATTTTGTGGGAAAGAACTTGAAACTTATTGGCATTTATTTGCTTTTATCTGGTGAGTGGATCAAGTACATTTGGGTAGCGTGCCCATTAGGATGTTGTATGGAGTCTTTCCAAGCTTTGTCCTTTTTACATCTTTGTATCCAGATTTGCTCCACATTTGGGTGGAATTTTACTACCTTGGAATGGGCTTCAATATTCTTTGATAAAATGTTACATTTTGAATGCGAGGAACCAGATTTTATTTACACAATGTAAACCATAACCGGTCAAATTGATTCAGGCTATTCAGTTTTGGGTTACACATGTTTGCCAATATGTGATACAACAAAGTACAGTCTTCTTCCCACTATCACCCATTTCTTCCCCCTAGCCAACACCTCATCTACGAATGAGAATTTACCTATTGCTAATGTAGATTATGTTTTGGTCATTACAGATATCTCAAGGGAAGATATAGCAAAGGCCCGATGGTTATTTTTGTATTGTAAATAGTAATAGACGTGTTGCTCTGTGGGTGCATACTTGTTTGCTGGCACTTTCTAGAAATTGTCGGATTTTAAGAGAAAAGAAGGAATCACCCAAGCCCATTGAAGTGGCAGCTTTTGAGGAATTCTGGAGTGCATCGAACCCACACCTCTCTCAAGCCCAATTGAAAGCGTTTCAGATGAAAGCTTAATCAGGGATCAAAGCCCACAATGAAATCAACCCAATGGGAGAGTCCTCTTCAAGGATGGTGGCTGGTGAATCTCTGAAGCATCCCTCCAAGATGGTAAATCGGGCTTGAGCCTACTCATAAGGAATCATTCTGACAGATTGTGCTTGCTATATCAGATCCAGTGGGCTTTGGTTCCTCCTTAATGGGCCAAGCCTTAACACTAAGATCAGCTACCCTACATGCTCTTGGAGAAGGCCAATCGTTGAGGACATCCATCACCTTTTTAAGTCTTATTTTGAAGATTGTAATTTTCTTTTCAGGATGTTAATATTGTAGCGAATTCCTTAGCCCATAGGGCCTAATTAATATTGAGCACAACTGAATGGCCCCATCTCCATTCGTTGGTTTAGTTCCCTTGCATCGACTTCCAATTTCTTTGGACTAATGAAATCATTCTCATTTTTTCTTTTTTTTGTACAAAAGGGCTTCATTAAGTCGGGATGGAGATATTAATATGCCTGAGCAAGAGTCGAACCCACGACCTCTTCACTAGGAAGTGTTGGTTTCACCACTAGAATAGCTTTGCGTTGACTATAATGAAATCTTTTAACCTTTGGACGAAAAAAAAAAAAAGAAATCTTTTAACCAACAAAAAAGTTAGAATGATTTAGAATGATTGGAAACTTCATTAAATACATCATCTTCATTGTCTCCAATGGATTTATTGTGAGGGCAACATAGATAGTCAATCTTTTTTGAATATTCTCGATTCAACTTTAGTAGGAGAAGCGCTCAAGACAACAATGTTGTACATGACTTAGGAATATTTTAGGATGCCCAATTTGAGTTAGATTGTCTTTTTTTTTTTTTGTAGAAGGATTAGAAAACTTTATTCACAGGGCAAAGTCAAGGAAGACGAAACAAGGTTAGCCAACCAAGGAGTGGAAATGGGCCATACAGTCACGCCCATAACTGACTAGGCTCTCCGGGCTAGGTAGTCAGCTATAAAGTTGACATCCCTAACAATAAAACAGAAATTACAAAAGGAAAATTTAGATTGTAAATGGAGAATATCAGCAATAATTGGTTCCAAAATTGTGGGTGTTGGTCGTGTTGAATATTGAACAAGGTCAATCATTGCAATCCGATTCAACAAAAACTTTGTCCAAGTCTTCACTCAATCCATATAGCAAGGCAGAGCGCATGGCTAAAGCTTCGCTTATAGATGCATAGTGTCCCTGGGCTCTTTCAGATACTGCATTGAGAACCCTACCTTCATGGTCCCTTATGACAAGGCCTAACCCATTAAATCTTTTTCGTTGTTGCATGCTGCATTAGTATTGATTTTAAAATATCCTTGAGGTGGTTTCTCCCAACTGAGTAGAACCCTGCTTTGTTGAAAAGAAGAGGTGTAGTCATATTGGTTCCCACAAGTGGTCCTTCACAATCTTGAGTGGGCTTCTGGGCTCTCCAAAACTCTTGATGGCTACATGCGCCTTTTGGGCTACTTTAGATTGTCTATAAAGTATGTGAATTATGTAGAAAGATCCTCCACAGCTTAGCACTGTACTGATCATGAAAGATATATTGAAATTGGGCCTGTACTTTCTAATTATAGGTTTATTTATGTTACTGTGAATCACAACAACTCTACCTCCTGAATAAATATAGGAAAAATTACATGATTAACTATACTTAAATTTCAATTTACAAAAGTAATTCAATGTTTCAATTTACAAAACTAACTAAAATCAATTGTGTTTACAAAACTAACCAAAATAATTATTTTTTTCTTCCCTTCGGACATTTTTACCTCTGACAACATATTTTTCCAGCCTTTATTTCTTTTCTCTTTTTCATTACTTTCATGGTTACCTAATATAGTTTTAAGGGTAAAAATGTTAAAAAGAGAGAAGAAGTCGTGAACTCAAAATTAATTTTAGCTAATCTTATTATGAGTATTTTTGCAAGGAAAACTTAAAAATACACCCGTAAGTTTCCCAATATATTTTGCAGTGAGGAAAAAAGATTTCTCAAATATTAAAAGAAAAAAAAAACATATACGGTCGGACGGGTGGTGGTTCAAACCCAAATGACCTCCAGGTCCCGGCACATGATATCATAATGTAACGTAGAACCACAATATCAACAGCACGTGAGAGAACCATCCAGGAAATGTGTAAGACCGATGGATGCTCGCAACGTGGCATCAACACCGTCTGTGTAGGCTTTTTAGCAAGAGCGAAGGACCTCACATGGTCCCTGACAATCCTCCACCTCTATCACGTGCCATGATGGCTCCACAAGCCACTCCAATAAAAGTATAAAACCAGAAAAGGAAAAAAAAATGAAAAAAAATGAAAAGTATAAAAAGACGAATAATCTCTGAAAAAATTAAACCTCTACGCCAAGCAACGTACCCCGGTGCCCTCTCTTTATCTGCCTTTCCTTTTAATTCAAGCATTAAAATCCAAAAATAAAAAAGGAAAAGATTTTTCTTTTTTCTTTTCTTTAATCTTTTTCTTTCTAATGGATAAGTGAACCCGAAAATATCTCTAGTTACCTTGTCTCCTAGAGTAAGCCGGATGTGGGTCCCACTGTTTTGGAGTCAACAGGAGCCACGTGGAGACGAAACCGATATCCAACGGTAGACTGTGAATTCTCTCTCCTACGTGGCATGGGTAGAGGTTGAAAAAACGGTGAAAAACAAAACCAGAAGGTCTCCGAACAGTACCCACGTGGCGAGACGTTAAACGTAGAGGTGAGCTGTAAGCGTCGTGCTTAAACGTGGCCCTCGAATTTAATAATGGATAAATAGGGTCAGGAAAATTAATATTTTTTTAAAAAAAATAAAGGTAAAATGCAGGGAGAGAAACGAAAATAAAAAAAAGAAACGCAACTCTCGAGGAAAATAAAGCAGAGGTATCCGGCTGGAAACTTGGACGCTAATGCACGAGTCGCAGCGACAAACCAGCTAGATCGGTTCCTTAGGGGTTGAATTGAACACTTGAGACTGCAATTACTTTTCTACCCTACTTCCTTTTCAAAACTCTACCCATTATTTAGGAATAGAGTGGTCATTACACAAGAAGTAAAGAGTGTGTAGAAAATTTGGAATAAAATCACCGATATTATTTAAAAAATTTACATGGCAGGTAGTAAGTAAAGATGCTCTTTTTAATTTTTGTTTGGTTGATTAATTTAATTTATTTGTTTAATGCTAAAAACACTTTTGTAATTGATTCTTTTTACTCGTCAAAATCCCCTCTCTTTTAGGTTCTCTGTCTGGCTGTCAGCTTCATACACAAATAAACCCTACTCTTTCTCTCGGCTTTGTATCCTCTCCTAGTCTCCTGTCTTGTCTCTCTCTCTTCTTCTTCTCTTGCATAACTTCTCGTGGTTGTGACTCAAGAACAGAGACCAATGGAAGCACCAGAATTCATCTACAATGGATGTTGCCGTGCAGGGAATTCCCAATTCACAACAGAAATTCGCCATACCGATGACCTTTTCACCATTGATGACCTCCTTGACTTCTCAAACGAAGAACCTATCAATAACGATGGAGCTTTTGATTCCGGCACCGGAAGTTCAACCGATTCATCCACTGTCACCGTCGTCGACAGTTGCAACTCTTCTTTCTCTGGCGGTGACCTACATTTCTCCGGTAACTTTGGTTGTCGTAACATTACCGACGCTGCTCAGTTCTCTGGTGACCTCTGCGTTCCGGTAATGCGAACACCGCCAAATTTAGTTCTGAATTCCATTTCGTTTTTGCTTAGTCTTGTTTGATTAAATTTGAAAATTTGGAAATTGCAGTACGACGACATAGCTTCGCTCGAATGGGTATCGAATATCGTGGAGGAATCGTTCTCGAGTGAGGATTTGCAGAAACTGCAACTGATAACAGGGATGAAGGCAAGAACCAACGAAGCATCCGAAACACATGAATTCCATCAACCAGTAACCAACATCAACGACGACAACAACAGCAACCCGATATTTCGGGCAGAGCTGTCCGTTCCAGGGAAAGCGAGAAGCAAACGATCACGGGCTGCACCAATCAATTGGTCCTCACGGTTGCTCATGTTAACCCCAACGACTTCATCATCTCAATCAGACATTCTATCGAACACAACAATGAAGAAAACAACGAAGAAGAAAGACAGCTCAGAGAATGGAGGAGAAGGTCGGAAATGCTTGCATTGCGCAACAGACAAGACTCCTCAGTGGCGAACAGGACCAATGGGACCAAAGACGCTCTGCAACGCATGTGGTGTTCGGTACAAATCCGGCCGATTAGTGCCGGAATACAGACCAGCTGCAAGTCCAACCTTCATGCTCACCAAGCATTCGAACTCACACCGAAAGGTTATCGAGCTTCGACGTCAGAAAGAGTTGCAGGAACAGCACCAATTCCTGGAATCAAAGCACAGTTTATGACATGTCAAGCAGTGATGATTATTTGATTCATCACCACACAGGCCCTGATTTCAGACAGCTAATCTGAAATCAACATCGTCCCTCATCAGTTAGTAGAAATTTTCCGGCGAACGAAACAGAATTACTTCCGGAGAGAAAAAGAAATTTTCCTAATGCAGCAGTGTATGAGTTTCTTATTTTCGTAACCTAGAGAACTGGTCTTCTTTTTCTTTCCCTCTCTCCCCTGTTTTTTCGAAAAATTTAATCTCATTAATTATGATTAAAATTCTAATTAATCATGCTTTCATGATCTTAACCCATCTTAATAAGGATTTTTAATTTCGGGATTAAAGCCAAAAATCAT